>NC_092802.1:9254164-9347156 GCF_918797505.1 Bemisia tabaci | reverse complement strand
CGAAGACGAGAAAGAATCCGAAGTGGATTCGGGTTTCGTGCGATGCGAGCCGGGCGAGCTGTCAGACCGTTTGACCTTTCGAAAATTTTTCGAAATTAATTTCGGTCATGTCTATATGGTAGTATTTTTCTACAATACTATGAGCAAAGTCTCAGAGGAATTTACAAATTTTCGGTCAAAACTTGTATTTTTGTGGAATTGAATTCCACGTAAATAGTTTATCTAATTAATTATGATATACTTTTTAAATTTGTATGCGTGTCTTTTCTTTTGCTGTGTGGACACTGAACTCTCAACAATCATAAAACCGTTGCAAGTTTTTGTGCACTTCAGGGAACATGGCTTTCCCAGTTGGCATGACTGGAAAAAATGCAACGAGACTAGTCCATTTGATTCAAATGAGACGTTCCTTCACATCAAGTACCCCATCCATTTGGATCAACGATATTTCGGTATTAATAAACGTAGAAAAGTTCCAAGTAGACACTTTCGTTATATTAACTGTCCTTTTTTCCTGGCTTCATCTTCCCTTTCTTGGCTCAATTCATTACTAGTCTGACTGGACTGGACGTTTGAGGTGACTGAAATAGGATACTTGATTTGAAATGGTAAACGAAGTTCGGGTCTTCCTCTTCCTTTTTCTTTCTTTTTCTTCGAAGTCTTGATTCTTCATTCTCCGATGTATGCTTCCTTTTAATAGTTTGTGCCCTTCTGAGGAGGTGCAGCTCTATTTAGGTAAGAAGTCTGCAGAAGAGAAGAACAAATTCAATAAGTAATTATAAAATGTATCGAAATGACAAAAAAAACTGATTCATATAGTGAAACAAGTAAAATATCTATTTATACTTATGAATTTGCACAAACAAAAAAACATTTCTAGCAGCGGATTTAAATCATATATTTATCACTTGAAACTTATGCAGAAACAACCTTGATTGTTCCTGATTATGAAAATGTCCTCCGTAATACTTGAAACGAACACATTATTCATTCGAAGTTATGTTGTTGGTTGTTACTCCCGCCAAGGCCCAATGTTATCCTCTCCCTTTATCCTTTACTAGATAAAACAAAGGTCGCACTCTGAGGATGGCTATAATTTGTTTTAATTGTGTGTAAAATATTCCATCAGATCCATTCGTGTCATTCAGTCACAGAATAATGATTCGGTTCCTTAAAAAAAAAATTGAAAGGAAAATTTCCTTGGGAAGCATTAGTAATTATGCTCTCATTGGTGGAGGAGAAGGAATTTTACAACAGGTGGTGAAACTGGTTCATCACGCGGCACGCGGCTCTTATTGGCTAAACCAGGTACGTTTCGGCGGGTGTTTTAAAAACACGTATTAAATGTTGAATAGCGCGATAATGTATCGGAGCGGAGCCGCCTCATCTGAAACTCAGTTTCACATACAGGGTGACCCAAAAGTCTGTAGCCCCCTCGGTAACTTTTGAAAAGGTTGAAGATAGAAAAACATGCAAGGTCAAAATCGGATTCTATGATGAAAATACCTTGAGTTTCTAGCATTTTGACGTAAAATTCCAAGAAGGGCAAGAGATAAAGCTAACGGAAGTTGCGGAGAAAGTCCATGACCGGGCAAACCTACGTTTCGTCCCAGTGTGCGGCGCGGCGTTCTGCCAGCTCGAAACGCGCGCACTGACGCCTTCAAACCTAAGGGGAAACTTCAAGCGTTGCGCAATGCGTGAAGTAGCCCCTTAGTTTTGTAGGAGTGAGTGCGCGTTTCGAGCTGGCAGCATGCTGCGGCGGGGCTCGCCCTGCGGTTAGATGGTGACCGATTTCTCGCGGTGAGAGCTCCCTGGTCGTCCTCATTTAGGGCTACTTTAATTGATATTGGGATTATGAGCTTTTGGTATTTTTTACAATTATGTAATGAATTTTTTATCGTTCGTATTATTTTTGTTGACGATTTGAGATATCCAAACGTATCCTTTGACGATCTGAGAATTTCTTGTCGTGGATCTAAGTCGGCGAAAAAAATTTGTTGTTTATGTGGAACGTCAAGAGTTCCAAAATTCTCGTTATATGGGTTCAACAAAATTGCCCCGTTCTTTCCGTGGTAATAAACGACTCAATAAAGAATCCTACCTCCATTGTTCATGACTAGAACTATCTATGTTCTGTACACAGTTAGTAAAATAAGTTGATTTCAGTTTGGGAGAAGTGAGATTCCACTGAAAACTGGCCTACAAGGGATTCAACAAGACCTGTCATGGCCATTAAGACATTGATCAATTCTTCCAGAATAAAGGTCTGGTGAATTATTTTGCTTTGATAAAATAAACATTTTTATGGTTTCAAAAAGCTATGACCTTTTTGCGACCAAAAAAAAAAAAAAAAACAAAAAAAATTGAAGGTTTCTGCAACTCATTAGAAAGATAAGGAACAGAAAAACAGAGACCATGTCCAACTCTCTTGATAACTTCATGATACTTAGGTAGGTACCTATCTAACTTCCCAGGAAGTTACTAAAGGTGATGTATAGACCAATCCAAAATGTAATAAAAATACTTTAAGATAAACCTTACCATTCTTGCGCAATCTTTTACGTCTTGTTGTTTTGAAGATTTGTGGGGCCTCGAAATCTTCGGGAGAAAAATGCACCTGGCAAATCCTTCCATTCGAGACATTCGTGTTCTGTTTGCATACCGACAGCCATACTTGGCAAAGAGAGTGGTCCTTGGGAAAACGGAAGAATGACAATGCACCACCAGTGTCATAATTTTTGCAATTTGCAAACGAGCATTGTTTGGGCATCTGCAAATAAAGTAGATGGAAAATGTGAGATGATTCGGAAGAGTAAGTACCTAAACCAATCGGAGGATTTGCAGAGGAGACAGCATGTGTTTACTTAAGGCTTATTAAACTGGTTGTTCAAACTGATCTCTGCACTCAGAGTACGCATGCTTAGATGGAAGGATCAATTTAATAATTGTGCTTAGAAATATTTAGAACAAACTGATATTCCTTTCAATAATTTTGGGTGAATATCTAGTATACATAAGATTTGCCGATCAAGTACCTGCAAGCAAAGTTTTGATAGCAAGAATTACAGATAAATAATCTTTTGGTGAAATAACTAGATTCCAGATGCTTTCATCGAAATATGCCATGCACGATTCTCTCTATTTCTTTGTGTGACTTTCTGATGCAATGCACACTTAAGTAGAGATGTACGATGTACCTACGATAACACTCAGGCAAGGAGTAATGCTCAAAAAATACACTGTTTTTATACTTCTAAACACATGATAAACTTTCAGTGGCAAATTTGGGCACGGATATGCATCAACAAGTATGCTCCAAAGATTTATGAATCCTGTTGTGAGTTATAATTGATGCAGGAGTATTTATGGTAAAAGTTGGCCGTCTGTAAGAGCAGTTATTGGTCGGCAAATCGAGAACTGTACCACAGGCAAATACTAATACTGTACCCGACAGTAACGAGATATCGATATTGTATAGAGATCAAGAGCAATGGATCTAGGTCCCCTGCCAAAACTACTCATCGGACCGATTGAGTGATTTGTGGGCTTAAATTTCGATATCTCGTTACTGTCGGGCACCACCGCCGTTGCAGAGAGATAGCAGAAACCATCGATTCGATAAATAAACAATTCCAACTACAGAATAACGCTGAACGTGATTAAATAAGTAATACATTTTTTTTTGTGATTGCGGTGGCGGTTTCCATGAAAACTGGCAACCCCGCCTCTACGCGAATTCCGACGGAAATTAGGCAATGTTGTGAACACCATGTCGCAAATGGTCAGTTTAGGTTAGCTGAACGTGATTAAATGAGTACTACTTTAAATTGTGATCGCAGCGGTGGTTTTCATTGAAAACCGGCAACACTGCCGCTACTTGAATTCTTAAAAATCGTGTAAAAGTTTCAAAAAAGTGCAAATCATGGGCTGACTTCTCGAATTTTGCTTGGTCTAGGCGTTTTGCTTTAACACGGAGTCGCGAAACGTACCGAAACGAGCGTCAATATCGGGCGTCGGGCGTGTTGCCGAATTTTCAAATCGCTATAACTCGTGTTCCCTAAGTCTCTCAGAAAAGTATAATATATCAATGGATGCGGAATCGAACGAACAATAATTCCGACAGGTTTTTATTCAATCCCCACCAACCGCAAACACTTTTTTAGGCGGTAACGTGATTTTAAATAATTACGAAAATTAAAAAAATGACCGAAACGTGGCAACAGTGGAGTCAAATTAAAATTTCTTTTGCATAGGTCGATAGAACGTAATTTTTTGCGTTTTTTGGTATAAATACGAGCTCTGTAACTGCATTTTTGCGAAAGTTATGGATGTTTGAAGGTTACGACTTTAAAAAATGGCAACGCTGTTTCCCTGGGGTTCCTGCAGAAACGGAGCTAGGGATAAGCCTCTCTCAACTAGTACTATCAGCCTACAAAGTTTCGTACATTCCGGGCTGGGTACATTTTTCGCCTATATGAATAACCCTCTTTCCTTGGCAGAACTCTCAGAAGCCGGAATTGATTACACGCGGAAAGCGGAAACACGAGAATGACGCGGCCGCCATGTTTGTTTTCGGCCAGGATGCAAAAATGTTGACATTCAAATCGCGCGCCACAGCTCTGCCGGCGAGAGCCGAAACCCGAGTTTTGGCCGAAAGGGTCGGGACGAGCATACCTTCGTTTCACTTACCTTGGTAAGTTATGACTTCAGTAAAGTTGCAGTTTTACTGGAGTTCGCCGAGTCTCTATTCATCCAAGGGTTGCATTATAAAATACACTCAAGAGAGGAACTTCTGGCTGTGATTTGACACAGAAACCGAAAGGTGCATCATGATTGGAATCGAGGGCCCCGTAGGTGGAGCGAGGCCAGCATTCTCCCCGGGCCGGAGGTGCAACGCTGCGGGTCTGGCCAAGCTTCGTTGTATGTTCCTTGCCTGGATCTATATTGTCTTAGAAGTTGTCCTCCCCGGTTGCGACGATGTAGTTTGTCATTGATGCCAGAGATTCCGCCACTGGAAGAAAGGTTTTCACCCTCCAAGATTTGCTCCCATTGGATAGATAGTAGAGTGCAGGGGCGTTGAGGAAATAACACTTCATGATGAAGAGCCCCAGTGGATTGAGATGGATCAAATCCACTCGACCATCATGATAGGATTGTTCGAAAAAAATCAAATCGGGTGACCGAGTATCTTTATCCAAAAATGCCTCATATGATCCAACAGTAAGATATCCTTCCGGTTTCTTGTTGAGGCGGAGAGCCAATGATTAAATTGCTGGATTTGCTCATTGGCTTGCACAGATAATAAAGGCACTGGTGGGACGTCAGCGTCAATAACCTTTCCAAAAGATCTTTTTTTTTAATATTAATTCAATGTAAACTACTGAAACAGCATTGTATACAATTCCTTTAAGATTATTAAATTAAATACACAAAATACAACAGATCAGTATCTTATTTACAGACTAATAATGATTAAATTGCTGGATTTGCTCATCGGCTTGCACAGATAATAAAGGTACCATGCGACAATAACCTTTCCAAAAGATCTCATGCACAATCTCAACAAGCGCCTGTATTCTCACTGCAAGTCAGGTAAAGCTACGCCTCGCAAAAAATCATTGGTACCTCCTAACAGGAAAAGAGAGTCGTTACCGTGGGAAACATTTGAGATCAGGCTCTCCAAGTATGGAGTCAATATTTGCTCAATACATGAGATTACCTGAGACCTGAGATTTTAGTAACAGAGGCTCCACCTACGGCAAGGGAAGTGCTGTTCTCGACCACTCGGCGAATCCGACTAGCTCCAAGAATGACAATCATGGCATATACTCCAGTTAATTTTGTTAAACCTGCATAGGAAGATAACGGATTTCCAGCACCAAAATTATCATCATAAATTATTAGAGGGAGGTATAATCTCTCTGGATGTACGGCTTGTTAATTCACGGCATGTACGGCTTGGTGATAACAACTATCCCCTCATCAGCCAGGTATTTTAACTCTTCAATTAGGAGTTGAAATGGAAGTTCATTTGTGGATTATTTTTTTGTCAGAGGCTTTGAACATTACACATGGGAAAATTGAATTTATGGGGGGTGCTATGTGGTGGCCCTGAAAAGAGCCGTTTTCGAAGACGTGGAGCGAAACCCCTCCCGCTACCAACAGACCGATGTTCCACAAAATGAATCGAATTGAATGCCCCAGTGTGTACTCAAATTCCGGAACATTTTTACCAAGGTAACCTAATAAGGAATTTCTGTGTCCGCAAAGGAGTTTTGCTGAGCATTGAGTGCAGCGACCGGTATTCACTTATTGAATCAATGTTAATGACAGAATATTTTATGTTGTAACGCGACTCTATAACTGTTAACGAAGTGTCTATTTTTATTTTTATTTTTTTATTTTGAAGGCAGCTTCAATGAACATCAAATCTAATTTACTTAGCGTTGCCGAAAGAAGTTTAATCCGAGGAGACGGAATATTGGATAAATAAGATACAAGCAATGGACGCCTACTCAGCGCCCGAGTGCAACTATTCGGGCTCAATGGATGTCCGTGTTGCATACGCAAGGAAAGGAAGGCGTTTTGAGTTTACGGGCACTGACTGCTTTGGCAGCATTCAAAGGGCGGCAGCAGCTGTTGTTTTATTGGCACATTACTGAATCCGTTACTTATTAAGTAAATGAAGAAATAAGCGGTCCATTCTTGAGAGAGGTTCTGGTTCTCATCTTGAGGAAATCTAAACAAGCTGCTGGTTCCAACACTACTGTGTTGGAAAGCTTGCCTTCGTGAAACTATTAACATGACAAATTTTTCACACCGCAATAAATAAACTGAATCATGATGTGTCATGTTGATTGTCAACCTGATTTGTAGAGCGCCTCTTCATTTTCTTACAATTATCACAATTTAACCAATTTTACCAAATTTCTATTTGCATGAATAGAAGGATTTTCCACTACACTATGTAACCGAGGAAACTGGGAGATTCTCCAATAAGATAACATAGAGTCAGCAGTCAGCTGATAATTTTATCGCAACGGAACAGCAAAAAAATAAGACTTCAGTTTTTGAAAATGTGAAAGGATTAGAAACTCAAAAATACAGATAAAACATAATACATATAATAATTAAGCATAAAGGTGAACACATACACAAACAAATTCGTGTTGATGTGAGTCAAGTCTGCTCGGCCACCGGAAAGTGCAGCTCTCTAGTGTAACAAACGAGGAACAATTGGATTGCATTTTGCAAAAAGGAACCACTAGCATTGCAATGTTGCTAATATTGTGCAACTTCTTTTGTCTTGGAGGAAAAACCCGATTATCCATTATTAGTTTCTATTTTACTCGCTAAAAACTGTAAATTTAAGACAAAAATTACCATCTAAATTTCATAGTTTTTCACGATTTCCGCAATTTTATTGCAAAAGATGAAGTTGCACAATCTTAGCATCTTTGCAATGCTAGTGGTTCCTTTATGCAAAATGCAATCCAATTAATCCTCAGTTGAATGAGGGAACGGAAATGTTCGACGGAGGAAAACTGTAACCCGCGAAAATTCAACTTTTAGACGTTGAAATCAATGGGATTTTGGCCGTTCCTCCGACGGCAACGAGAACCATCCATTTGTCGCCACGGACACTACCAATGCTACAAGAAATCGATCGCAAAGAGCTCTCCCGAGTGGGCGAGCTCGAATACTTGATGTTGAGGCCGGGGACTTTTCTGGCATTTCGAGTAATCGTGGAACAAGAGGACATTAATTCTGTTGTTAAATCCACGATGCTCTGACACATATTACGAGGCATTGATGGATGAGAATTCAATTTAGATATAAATAATGCTCACTGCTCAAGCATAAAATGTTGAATATTAATATCTTGCACTATTTCAAAAGTTGCATCGAAATTTGGAGGAGAGTCTGGGTTTTGTAAAATTTCGTCATGTTCCTCATCAATATGATCATTTTCATGAGCAAAAACAGGAGGGACATTTTGATGCTCCATATGATGCTTCCCATAATGAGCCCTGAAAGCTTTAATATTTGTACACTTGCGTTGACAATTTTCTTCTCGGCACTCGACCCCACTTCCTGCTCCCGTGTTCGAGTCGCAGCCTGCCACGCTGCAGCCGCCCATTTTCGATCTTCAACTTAAGATATTCAACTTTAAAAATATTCACTATTTTTAGGCGGGGGGATTTGCGCAAGGACTGACATAGTCTCATTAGGCCATGGGAGAGAATGGTGATCAGAGCTAGAGCGCTGTAAAGCGCATTGACTTTGGCGTCGCTCCTTCGACATTTTAGCTGGAAAAAGTCAAAATCTATAATGAAATTTGCATCCTACAGAAGGCATCTCACCTATGTTTTCATTCCCGAACCTTGTCAGCAAAGTATATTAGAGGATATGATATAAAGATGATTCTAACAAACTTACATATCGTCACCTTCCAGGCAAAGTATCACAAGCGCCATGCGACGTTTAAAAATTTCCGCCGCCATTTTATTTTTTTACTGAGAAATTGTTGGTTGAATCTGTTCGAAAATTTCACTAAATTTTAACGGCAGCACAAAGAAAATTCGGTGTAATTTTCGGACAGGTTCGTTGAACAATCTCTCTGTAAAAAAATATAATGGCGGCGGAAATTTTTAAACGTCGCATGGCGCTTGTGATACTTTGCCTGGAAGGTGACGATATATCGGGTTGTGCTTTTTCATCCTCGGAGTGGGTGTTAGTTGGATTTTAACAGCGCAAGTCGGGGCTGTTGTTAAGGAAGAGGTGACCACTGAGAGACCCTCTTCCATAACCGAGAGAACAAGAGCCTCTGCTTCCTCGTCGACTTCGGGGTCGAAGTCACCCTCCACATCGCTGGCGGAGTGAAGAACGAGTGGCCCCTCTGTCGGACCCTCGTCGCGGTCGGTTTCAAAGGTAGGCGATGGCGGACGGTCTGTCTCGCGGCCATCAGCGTCGTTGGCATCGACGTCGTGCTCGGTTTCAGGGGTAGGCGATCGGTGGTAGGCGATGACGAACAACAGCCTCTGCTTTCTCGTCGACTTTGGGGTCGAAGGACCCTCGTCGTGGTCGGTTTCAAAGGTTGGCGATGGCGGACTGTCTGACTCGCAGCCATCAACGGCGTTGTCATCAACGTCCTGCCTCCAGGCCTGCATCTCGATCAATGATTCGACACTGACTGATTCGTCGACAGGTGGCAGCCAGCGGACTGATCATTGAAATTGATCGACAAAGCTATAGACAAATGAGACAAATGAGGTATGGAGAGATCCTATTGGTGAAATCGGGTAGTTGCAATGGACAAAGGAGGTAGGTAATAGACTAACTAACGGCAACTCACGAGAAACCCTACAGTTAGTCTATCATCTTCTTCCTTTGTCGATCGCTCCGCACTCCCAATGTCTTCTTTGTCTATAGCTTTGTCCATCAATTTCAATAATCAGTCCGCAGGCCTCCTTATCGGGGTCATAAGAAGGGGGCTGTTTCACGGGCTCTGACGTGGAGGGGGTTGGAGCGGAGGGATCATCGCCATCCCGTTTACGCTTCCTCAATTCCTTTGGGGGTGGTGGAACATCTGCCTTGAAGGGAGGGTGCGATTGTGGGGGGCACGCACGCGGTCTGGCGATGACCCTCCTCTCCACCCCCTCCCCTGCCCATAAACCATGAGATCAAATGTTCGACACAACGGCTGCCTTAGCCAAGATTTGTTCCCTCATGCGTCGAAGCTTCGTTAGATACGAATCCAACCTGCGGGCCGATTATTGAAACTGATAGACAAAGCGATAGACAAAGATGACATAGGGGGTATAAAGCAATTCTATTGGTTGAAATGGGTGGTTCTCATCGACTAAGGGGGAAAATGATGGACTAACTGTCGGGTTTCTCGTGGGTTGCCGTTACTTAGTCGATTACCTACCTCCTTTGTCCATTGCAACAACCCGTTTCCACCAATAGGATCCCTCCAAATCCCTTTTGTCGTCTTTGTCTATCGCTTTATCTATAAGTCTCAATAATCGGTCCGCTGATTGAATTTCGGCACGGTCGCCGTCCCCCGATCGTCGAACGGAACGGATCCGGATCGTCGTCGGCTCCGCAAATTTCGAACACAACGGCAGCCGGATATTCTGACGAGATTTGTACACCGAGATATCCATACTGCATTTTCCACCTGGGAAAAATTCCTCCGTACTAGTACCCGGATCAGCACCGACTCTCCGGAATTCCAAACGATCGAAAAATTGCGTCACGCATTTTCTGATTGCCGTCACACCCACAAAATATACTTTCAACGAGGAAACTACGTGGAAAGAAATCTTTTTACCCTTCGAGATAACGCAAGAGTCGGGGTGCAAAAGATGAAGCTAAGCAAGAATTAAAAAAGGCTTTAAGAATACAAGTTACCAGTACAAAATTACAAAGACAAAAGGGTTTAAGCCCCAGGCGCAGGTGCAGGCGGGCGGCGGTCTTTGCAGCGGCTGATGGAGATGACGTCGCTGAACCGCTTCCCTGTGCTGCTGGGCACGTCCCCTGGACCGCTGGACGTGGTGGACCATGTTCCTCTGGGCCCAGTTGGGAGCAGGGACTAGCCACGGCTGCGGAGCGGCGTACGGTTGAGGCGCCGGTGCTGCTGGAGCAGGGGGCGGATCGCTAGCTTCCATAGTTTACGGTCAGAACTAGGGCGGTATCTGATCGCCTTCGAACCTCTGACTTTCGTTCCTGATCAACGGGAACGTGCTTGACAAGCGCCTTCGCAGCTGTTCGTCTTGCGACGATCCAAGAATTTCACCTCTAACGTCGCAATACGGATGCCCCCGTCCGCCCCTATCGATCATTACCTCGGACCCCGCAAAGACCCGCCGCGCCGTCAGACGCCGGTGCCCGCCCGAAGGCGGGTGTCCGACGCTTCCGGGTCGTCGGCGGGCCCGGTGAACCGACGAAACCCCGGAGCCGAGGTCGTATTCTGTTACCCCATGCACCTGTATGCGGGCCACGCCCTTTCGGACGTTTTTTGAACGCCGATCGACGAGGCGACGTCTGAGTCGACGCATCTTGGGATGTCCGTACTTCGATGGTAGAAGCATCCGAGGGTGTGGGGCTGAGAAGCCTTTCTTCCTCTGAGAAAGAGATGAACCAGGAGGCGTGACTGGGGGCCGGAGCAGGTGGAGGTGGTGGCGTGGGCTCCCTACGGCTAGTTATCAGTCGCGGACGAGTGGAGATTCGTTGCACCGCAGCAGGGACAACAGCTTGCCGAAATTCCATGTCCTTCAATCCGTGTACAAGATGAAGACATTGGTCCCCGGTGAATTCATTACAGCAATGCACCAACTTCAGAACCAAAGCAAAAGAGTCGACTTTGAATGTAATCTCCGTCGCAAACCATTCTATGTCAAAGTACAATTTAACAGGTTTGACATCAGTTGTAATGCATTCGTAGTAGGGTTGGACCACGTTCCTCGGGATACCGTTAATGATGTCCGCGAAAAACGTGTCCTCCCTCTCTACTACACGGAAAACTCGCTTCCTTGCACTAATTTCCACAGCGATGAGCATACATGCCCACCGACGACCCAGGGGCGTCAACCTCCGTAATTCCGCTTCCACGATGGCCCATTTTTCGTAAGAATGATTACAGGTGGGCCGCGATAGCGTGGGGGATTTCCTCACATCCCTTACGGCGAGGGGGGTCGTCAGGTTCGACGATGGAGGCGCTCGACAAATGCGCCGAGGAGAGTCCCTGAAATTGTATAATTGAGTAAAGTGAATATGACGATCTTGAAAACATCGAATGAACGTGCCCCCTCCCCCCCCCCCCAAAAAAAAAAATTCTGTAAAGGTCCGCCTCTGGTGGCTTGGCCCTTCCAACCGTGACAGCAGAAGTTAGGTGCTTTTGAGCGTCACATGTTAATCTGCGGGGGGGGGGGGGGGGGGCTCATTTCAAGGGCATACCTGCTTACCGAAAAAAATTTCTCCCCCCTTAATTTTTTAACATCGATAGAAATTTTGAGCCTCCGCTATAGCACGAAACACGCTATTAGTATAAGGAAATTTGGACAGTTCGGCCCTCTAACGCTCCAAAATTCTGGAGCCGGTGTGAGTGTAATAGTGAGTGCTCTAGGAGGCGGGTGATATGATATGTATTATGCGCCCGGCATAGGACGTAGTGGTAGAGAGGACAACATGCTCACCAAAAGAACTAAAACAGTCGACCTTTTGGGATTTTCCTAGGTATATTTACCATTTTGTACACATGTCTGGGGACCAGACAAACCACAATGTCCTTTACACAAAATAAACTGGAAGAACCTTAATAAACATAAAATTACTAGAATATTCGAAAATATTGGTGTCGGCGGGCAGTGTATCGCTCCTGAGCAGCGCCTCAATCCTGTACTCTATTTCTCTCTCTCTTCTTGCAGGGTCAGGAAATTTTTTGAAGCATGAGAATTTTTCCTCAATTTCTTCAAGAAAAACACAAGCATGAAAAATGAAAATTAGCCTTAGGACAAATATCAGAACAATTTATAAACCAACGGTTGAGTTACGGTTCCGGGACTGTGACCCGGTCCGTTCCTAAACATAAATATCTCTCCTTACATAGGAAATAATTAGGCACATACAGAATTACACAAATGAGTTACAATACAAGATCGACAAGAAAAATTACATACACAATTGAACAAGTACGGTACATTTCAACACTTACAAGAAAAATAAAGAGTTGGGAGCAATATAAACTGACTCGAAAGGTTTGTTATCAATTGCACTTTCAATGCAAAAATTGGCCTCCGGCCAATTTTTCAGAGTAGTATTGCAATGACAGTATGCACATGATATACTGCATATTGCAATGATAGTATTGCAATGAAATGTGGATAGAATAAAGTACACACACTCCAATCAATACGGAGCAGTGGTCCTTTAGAGAACCGGTTGGATACTTCGAGCACAGTTTGGAGAGTTGAGGACAAAAAAAAGGGGAAGACTTTAGGTTGTGAAACACTGAGCCGCTTCCAGGAGGAGACGATGGAGGATGCGCAGACCCTCTCGATTCAAGTGAAGCAAGTCTACTCGGCGATTCTGATGACCTCTTTTAGGAAAATAAAACTTTTCGTAAAATCGGCGATCAGGTTCCCAAGAGTCTTGACGCATCAAGGGAGAGAAGCTGTCAACCACAAGAACACGATCACGCAATGATTCTCTGGAGCAAAAGCTCGACAACCATTGATTGACCACATCAATCTTGCGATTGACATGCGCAGGAAAGAGAGGAATAGGAGGGATTCTGCCGACGACGATGAAGCGGAAGTGTCTTTCGGCATAAAGAAGGAGGGCCTTCAAGGCCTTTTTAAGGGATGGGACATCAACTTCCGCCTTGATGATGTTAGTCCCTTCTAAAATGATAAGAATATCCCTGTTTTTGTCGAAGGCTTCATTTCTTGAAAGGCGCTTAAGAATCTGGGTTTTTAGAATCGATCGGAGCCACAGATCATGGTTCGTCGGAGGAAGGCAACAAGCAGAAGCACCACTAACTGCCAAGGATACAGAATCTTCGACAGGAAAATTATTAAGCATACGAACCAATTGACTGGCTCCACGGAAAACGTACATGATGACAGATGAAGTAACTAGGTTAGGTGTGAAGAATACAAAGTAAAGACAAATCAAGAGAAAAGATTAGCTCAGAAGAGGAACAGAGTTCGGACCAGAGATAAGAGATCAGTTCGAGAGCGGATAAGATACGAACGTTACGCTACCTGATTAATTCTTCCAGAGAACCGGAAGTAATTGTCGTGTCTGCTGGACCAAAGCGTAAAATTTTATGCAATTTCAATACAAAAATTTACAATGTATCGCCAAGATCTAGTGACTGGAGGCAACAAATATCTGAGTATCATCAATAAACTACCTGATTAGTAAAATTAATAACTGAATCGCCACCTAGTGATGCTTCTCACCGGAATCTCTGAATGATCACAGAAATGAAATGTACAAGAATTCAGTTAATCACTTACTTGTGCCACAACTCTGCTCAAATTTTGTACAAATTTACAAAAGCGAGACTAAAACAAGGAGGATGCAAGGAAACATCGATTGCACAGCCTTATGCTTACGTACTTTCTGTGATTTAGAATGCAAGCAAACATGAGAATTTTTACTCACAGGTTACCTACAGAAAAATAATGTACAAATAAGAATACTCTACATTCGAGCCAATGGAGGACTTGGTCTCGATGAAGAACTTGATGTTGCTGTCATCGCTCATCATCACTGTACAATCTGAAATCTCACTCGGGCCACAAAGTAATCTTTGCTGAGTTCTAGCTTTCGCCACTGAAAGATGGCTCCGATTCTCGGAAGCAGTGGGCTCCTCTCTTGAATTCATCGACAGTCAAAAGCAAGTAGGTCTGACTTGAAGTAGGTGAACTGCAATTGTACATTGCATGCTGGACACATCTGTTCGACCTTTTCTCTCAACTCATCAATGATCAGCAATTCGACTCGGCCACTTTCCAAGTGCTTGAGAGAGTGAATTGCTGGTCGAATGAATGCCAGATTTTCCTCTTCTTCGTAACACTTTTGAGACAAGCAAGTAGTTTTCCGGACAGCAGATAGTGCAGTTTCGTCAAGAGCTGTTACATTGTCAATGAAGCAGAAGCAATCTGCACTGGACGACTCAATTCTTGCCACCTTATTGACTATGAGTACTTGTGCTCTTGCTGCATATCCGTCGATGTCTCGGGCGAGTGCAAGGATCGCCAGGTTGATGACTTGGTTTGCAGCGCGGTACATGGACGCCATTTCTCGGTATGTCTTGTTCTCTTGCAAGGCTACTGCCATTACAGAAACAAGGCTATCAAGAGCGGAAGTGTTCTTCAGCATAATCCTTTTGATGTCGTGCAGGGTTGGCGATAACTGTTTTTATTTATTTTTATATATATAACCGCTTCTGTATAAAACATTCATGTGAAAAACCTTCACTATCAAGGTATTCGTGAAATTCCTCAATTTTCGTCTCTTTTACCGCAATAATGATCTTGGGATCTATTTTTCTGCGTTTCGTAGGCGCTGTGATAAAAAGTAAATTCTGTCTCTGAGTTACAAATTCTAAAACTTCCCTCTCTTTAGGGTCAATATCACAAATCTTTCTTTTTCTCCTAGCAGTATCTACTGACATAGGATGATAACTGATATCATTATCGTTGGTCACAAGACGAGAGTAAAGAGTCTCTATATGACAATTATAAACACGTTGAGACTTTATCGAAGGATCGATACACTGGAGGGAGGCTGAAACATCCATATCGTCCACGGGTTGATCGAGCTGCTGGTCATCTGAAGCACTAGGCTGGGGTGAAGTATTCTGGTCGTCTACTACCATTTCCTCCGGAACGTCAACGGCTTCTCGACAGTTAGCTTGGAAACGTACCCATTCGGGTTGAATATCAGGCAAGTCATCAACAAGGCTACCAGCATAGCCAGTTATGTCATAGTCTGTGATCGCAACTTTATCGCGGGTCTTTGCCTCACGAATCAGGCCTGTCAATGTATTGTCACGTCTATCATCTACAAGATTTGGAGCGACAGCCTCTTCAGCTCGAGCTAACTCAAGGATGAAATCCGAGTACTGCTGGCTAAGATCATAGTCTAATGAAGCACACAAATTTTCAAGTGCAGTTGGATCGCGGACACATTCATAATACGTGAAAAGTTCAAGAAACTCACGATTCGCGATGATCTGACGAATTTGATCACTAGTTGGAAGTGGAAGATATCCCATGTCGTCAGATTGCTCCATGATTTTGACGGAAAGTGCTGAGGTTTAAGAAGAGAACGAACTCCACTACGAGTAATTCCAAAAAGGAGGAAGAACTTCGCTGGTACACGTACATTCAAAAGGGAAAAGGGCGGGACGGTGCGCTTTTGAATCGATAACGGATAGCCAGAAATCTGAAAAAACGGCTATATATATATAAACATTTTTTTTTATTTTAATTACAAGTTACAACCAATTTGGACAGGAATTAGCGAGAAGGCCTATTATATACAATCTAATAAGAAAAGAATAAGAGCATAATTATAGTACATAGAGATATTGTTACAAGATTACTAAAAGAGGGTTATACTACTTATGGAGATTAATTAATTAAAACTATAATTAATATTTACACTAGGTTTCGGTTACATCACTGTTATCGCCTTGTGGCATTTCTTCGGTATATCGGGATGTTGATTGCACTAGACGGGATCTTAATGTCTTTTTCCTGTTACGAAAAATCCACCATTTTTGCATAGGTGGAACTTGGTGGAGTTGTATACCCAACAATTTTGGCAACGTTGGCACCTTGAGTACCTTCACACACTCCAACCACGAGGAAAATGGTTGGAACAAGCCGGGAATCTGGAGGAGGGAACATTGATCCTTCTCCATGATCCTCAAAGCCCCCCCCCCCCCCCCTAAAATGGACTCGAGGCCGAGTTTTACGTGTATTTCCGGGGAAAAATAATAAAACGAGAGTAGTAGAAGTCAAAACTCCCAACGGAGTGTACAAAAGACCGGTGGTAAAATTGTACGCTCTGCCATTGGGTAGTTCTCAATAGTTAATTTTTTGCCTTCTCGTAAAACTGATGAAATCCACTCTAT
Source organism: Bemisia tabaci (assembly GCF_918797505.1). Lineage (NCBI taxonomy): Eukaryota > Metazoa > Arthropoda > Insecta > Hemiptera > Aleyrodidae > Bemisia > Bemisia tabaci. Next base: position 9,330,499 of record NC_092802.1, on the reverse strand, counting down.
GTTCAAGATGAGCGATAACAAGAAGTCTGTATCTACTCGCCCATCTCCCATGACGACCAGTGTGTTTTCTCTTTCTTGTTAGAATCTTTCTAGGCGATAATGGACCAGTAGACATGGCACGAATTTCAGCATTCTGATGCATGTTTCATAACATAAATTTCACGTAGAACACGATGCGCACAACGAAAATTACCGGAATCAACTCCTTACGAAGATATTTAATGATTCTTGATGCGTGAATTCAAACCACCCACTCATGAAAACTCAATGCTCTACGTGACTCACATCGCGCTCAAAACGTTATCATGACAGTCTCCGAGATATAAAAATCTGGCAACCTCAATCTTGATGCTTTGGCTCAGCGATAGCAAGTTTTTTATAGTTTGAACAACACATGGTGGGAAATGAACATTGCTAGATCGAGAAGCTTGCTGAAATCGTTGTAGTGCACGATTTGACTTACGTAGAGCTTTGAGTTTCTTATGAGCGGGCAGTTCAAATTCTTCGTAACCAATGTGAAATAAAAACGTTAATATCTTTGTTAGGAGTTGATTTTGGTAATTTTCGTTGCGCGAATCGTGTTTTACGTGAAATTTTGGTCAAGAAACATGTATCAGAATGCTTAAATTCGTACCTTGTCTAGTGGTCCATTGGTTGCCATTCACCAAAAAGACGCTTTCAGTATTCAGCTGATCTAGTTCGACCGGCAGCGTTTGGCAGTCCTGCTCCACGACGGAGTCCTCCAAGGGATGAACTCCCAGATCCTCCTCGGCAGTTTGGATTGCTTGCGTTTCTGTCTCTGCTGCTTATTTTGTTGCAGCTCTTTCCTGACGCTCCGTTCTCTTTTGCAGCATTTCTGCCTCCTCATCGCTCGATCTGATGGGCATGGATCGGCATAGCCACTGCGATGTTTGCGATATTCACCGATACATTCAAGTATTGCTCACTTGAAAAATCACTGTGCGGTCACAGGATCATCCACTTTCGGACAGATACTTCCATGAATCCATTTGGTGGCCAGTTCCTGTCAGATACACAAAATCAATTACCGAATCCAGTTGAGGGAAGCTTGCAAATTAATTTCGGTCATGTCTGTATGGTAGTATTTTTCCACAATACTATGAGCGAAGTCTCAGAGGAATTTACAAATAGAGGTTTATAAAAACTACTCTTCTCTTGGTATCGTATTCCATGTGAGAAGTTTATCTAATTAATTATGATATACTTTTAAATTCGTATGCATGTCTTTTCTTTTGCTGCGTGGACAATGAACTCTCAACTCACGTAAAACCGTTGCAAGTTTCTGTGCGCTTCAAGGGACATGGAATTCCAGTTACGGGGACATGGCTTTCCCAGTTGGCATGACTGGAAAAAATGCAACGAGACTAGTCCATTTGATTCAAATGAGACGTCCCTTCACATCAAGTACCCCATCCATTTGGATCAACGATATTTCGGTATTAATTAACGTAGAAAAGTTCCAAGTAGACACTTTCGTTAAATTAACTGTCCTTTTTTCCTGGCTTCATCTTCTCGTTGTTGGCTCAATTCATTACTAGTCTGACTGGACCGGACGTCCGAGGTGACTGAAATAGGACCACGTGATCGGAAATGGTCAACAAAATTCGGGTCTTCCTCTTCCTTTTTCTTCCTTTTTCTTCGAAGTCTTGATTCTTCATTCTCCGATGTATGCTTCCTTTTAATAGTTTGTGCCCTTCTGAGGAGGTGCAGCTCTATTTAGGTATGAAGTCTGCAGAAGGTAAGAACAAATTCAATCAGTATTTATAAAATGTATCGAAATGACAAAAAAACTGATTCATTTAGTGAAACAAGTAAAATATCTATTTATACTTATGAATTTTTCACAAACAAAAAAACATTTCTAGCAGCGGATTTAAATCAAATATTTATATCTTGAAACTTATGCAGAAAACACCCTGGTTGTTCCTGATTATGAAAATGTCCTCCGTAATACTTGAAACGAACACATTATTCATTCGAAGTTATGTTGTTGGTTGTTACTCCCGCCAAGGCCCAATGTTATCCTCTCACTTTATCCTTTACTAGATAAAACAAAGGTCGCACTCTGAGGATGGCTATAATTTGTTTTAATTACGTGTAAAATATTCCATCAGATCCATTCTTGTCATTCAGTCACAGAATAATGATTCGGTTCCTTAAAAAAAATTGAAAGGTAAATTTCCTTGGGAAGCATTAGTAATTATGCTCTCATTGGTGGAGGAGAAGGAATTTTACAAGAGGTGGTGAAACTGGTTCATCACGCGGCACGCGGCTCTTATTGGCTAAAACAGGTACGTTTTGGCGGGTATTTTAAAAACACGCACTAAATGTTGAATAGCGCGATAATGTATCGGAGCGGAGCCGCCTCATCTGAAACTCAGTTTCATTTACAGGTTGTCCTAAAAATCCGTAACCCCCTCGGTATCTTTTGAACGGTTGAAGATAGAAAAACATGCAAACAGGTCAAAATCGGATTCCACGATGAAAATACCTTAAGTTTCTAGCATTTTGACGTAAAATTCCAAGAAGGGCAAGAGATAAAGCTAACGGAAGTTGAGGAGGAAGTCCATGACCGGGTAAACCTACGTTTCGTCCCAGTGTGCGGCGCGGCGTGCTGCCAGCTCGAAACGCGCACTGACGCCTACAAACCTAAGGGGATACTTCAAGCATTGCGCAATGCTTGAAGTATCCCCTTAGGTTTATAGGGTTCAGTGCGCGTACTGACGCCTACAAACCTAAGTGGCTACCTCACGCACTGCGCAATGTTTGGGCAAACCTTGAGATCCTACCCCATGAGGCCGTCATGCATAACAAGGAATAATTACCGCATGATTTCCAAATTACACGCCTCTGATGCATGTCACAATAGCTGTACGGACTTTAAGTTACTTTAATGTGGAGAAAATGGTTGTGAAAATTTTGCAAAGTTGCAATACTCTTAGCCCCTACATGTAAAATGTAATCCATATTCTTATCAATTGGATTTCAGAGGTAAAATAAGAGGGGTGGGAGCAATTTGCGAGAATTTCAGGTAGAATAACAGCTTGCGGAGCGAAGTTTATTAAAAATAATGGGGGGAAAAAGAAGAAAAAAAACATATAAAGCAGCAATACTTCTTGGATGCGGGAGAAGTTTACTTAGTACCCTTCTAATGTTACTGAGAAAAACTTAGGATTTACAACAAATCTAGGAGCGTATTATTCACCAAAAATCTAGGTATAGGTACATTGCTCCTTCAGTGGGAAGAATTATACTACGTACTTTTATAAATCATAAAGCAACGTAGCAAAAAAATTAGCATCCAATACAGACACAGCATTCAAAGGGTGAAAATAACATATCGACGGTGAAACTACCAAACCACGTATCTCGGTTTGCGACGTCGCAGACTTCCTGTCACACTTTATTTTTTAAATGAAAAACTACTTAACATCCAGTCTTGAAAATTTCTGTGATTTTTCCTCTTTGTGCGGAGAAAATTCCGTGAAAATTTCAGGAAATGATATTGATTTGATCTACTTCAAAAAATAAAATGTGAGCGTAGATTTTTAAACACCGCAAACGAGATACGTGGTTTGGTAGTTTCACCGTCGATATGTTTTCATGACTTAAAACAGAATATGAATTTGCCAACTCCAGTTCAAAGTAGTACAAATGCTCATTGAGAGATATTGTTCTGAAATTTCTGAGAAGGAAGTAAACAACTCCACCACTGCTTACAAAAATGTTTTTTATAAAACCAAATATTGGAAGACTGGTAACTTCATCTACATCTACGTATAGAGTCTCTCCTTCACAATAACGGGTGCCCTTAAATTCAACCCACGGTGTTCTGATTGTAGTCTTATCTTTCAAGATTCCAGGGATAGGTGTGGTAAAGATAAAATCTTCAATTTCAGCCAAAAATTGTTCATTATTATTAAACGCTTTGTCCGGCCCGGTACGTAATTTATTTTCTGTGAATTCTTTTAAAAGAAAATCATGGCCTAGTTTTAATTGACATTTACGACCCATAGTTAAACAGATATTTCTTCCGCTTGCGACAGCATTGCTGACACTTTTTATTATTTGATGTTTATGTTCAAACCTAATGCAAGAAAAATGCACCAGAGGTCCATGTTTTCGCATAATGCCTGGATAATGAGTGATACTATGGAATTTAAAAGGGAGACATTTCTTTGTTAAACATTTGTACAAATAATGATGTTCAGATATATAGGAGGTTAAGAGGTTGCAAACTGTAAGATCTACAGTTGGGCTCATGACAATATCAACAATTTTGCGGAGAGCTGTGTACAGTATCCAAACTGGGTCATTCTCAGGTATTGGCCGGCCCAGATTAGCGAAGAGGAGCCCAAAGTACTTAAGAAGGCAAGCACATTCAGAGGCAGACATCTTCAATGTTCGCCTTTTTTTCGAAGTTTCAGGCAAAGGGGGAGGTTTACTGCCAATATCTGCAGAACCATAGTTGAATTTGCTTATTCTGTCATTTGCCATTGAAAGGGTAAAACATTTTTCCGTACATATAAAATGTTTCAAAATGAAACATAGATCATATTGAACGGCTCCTTCAAAAAGATCATGAGCCACATCTACTGCACCATTTGTTACAATATGGTAATTATCAAGATCATGGAAAACACATTTTTCATGGATGCCGGTTTTTTGAAAATGTTTCTTGTTTACGTCTCTGTCGTAGCTTGGGACTGTGCGAAGGAGATCCTCTACTTCTTTAGTCAAAGTTTGTCGTTGTCTCTTGTTAGCTGAACAGATTCTACAACAATAATGACTGGCTGAAAAATTCTGCGTAAAACCTGCAATACTGTTTAGGTCTAAATTATCGCCAATCAATATACAAAGTTGGAAAAACACTTTGACAATCTGGCCGTCTAATGTCACAATGATTCCCTCCTTAGAGAGAAATTTTAATTCTTTAATTATTGGTTTGAAAATTTGACTGTTCCCAAAGCGTTTGAAGTTCGATGACTTAGTCAAAAGAGCCAAAAATATATGATTTAGGGAGGATCTCATCTCTGGTGGTAGACAAGGTAATGAGCAATAAGTGGCATTTATTTTATTGACGCCAGCGTGTCCTCCCAACACATTCCCTACTTCAATAGCATCGTTATCAAGGAAAAGTGGAAGAATAATGCCGTCTTTACCTTTTGTAGCATTTCCTAGCATTGACCCTGAATGACATTTTCAATGATGACGTGTTCGGTCTTAAGTTTTTCCATGTAATCCAGCGTAGTCCGCAAGACACCTTCTTGCTCCAAAAATAAACGGAAAACATGCCGAAGTGGAATAAAGAAACTTGTCTCTTTGGTGCGCACAACACCAAATTTTTTCTTAAATTTTCTTCTTTTAAATGAGTAACCTTAAGTTAAAGCTTTTGGGGGCACGTAGAACCCTTTCTCCTTTAAAATTTTTATCGTACGATAGTTTGTCTTATAAGAATTAAAAGTCTCCTCAACGAAAGTAAATAATTCTTCCACGTTTGGAATGATATATTCTAAATTTGCATTGACTGTATCAGTGGAATGGTGCAAAAACTTATGTTTATAGGCACTGTTGATGCTCTGAACCAGATCAATCACTGATTTTACAGTCATTTCAGCATGAGTCATTGGAATGCTTGGGGAACTGTACATAAGGCTGCAAAAATTAAAAACTTTAGACTCTATTGCCTCCTTGATAATTTTATTAGTTAGCTCATGGTTCACTTGACTAATGACAGAGTTCTCAAGAGGTGCAACATGTTCAACCAGTTCAGGAAAGGAGCTTGAAATATTTCAGATATTTCAGTGCCAGAAGCTCCAGAGGTTGAAACATTCTCTAAGGATTGGTTGTCAACAATTTCAAAATTTGAGGATCCAAGTTGATCTTCAATAGTGCTCAAAAGAGCAGGCTCCTGCGAGCCATTTAAAACAATGCTTTGACCTAATGAGCATTTTTTGCTTTTTGCAACTAGATATTTATGTACTTGCAAAAAATGTTTTTTGAAAGCTCTAAAATTCAGGGTTCGGTGGCACAATTTACATTCGACTGGATCTAATTGCGTCACTCCATGAAAACACAGTAGGTGACTGAAAAGAGCATCAACAGAGACAAAGCAGCGATTGCACCTGGATTTTACACAAGGGATCATTTTTTAATCTGAACTACAAAAATTATATACCAATTCGGAGGAAAGACGTATCATTACACTTAAATTAAGGATTTTATAGGATGAATTTATGAGAATTTTAAAGGAGAAATGATTTTACTTATTCCTCAACCTACAACAAGAGTTATCTTATCTAAATTTGCGAGCGGAAATGAAATTAGGAAAAGATTCAGCAAAGAGCTTGAAATTAATGATGCATGAGCTCATGTTTCAACGTAGTCAAACATGGATACTGGAGTGCATCTCAAGGTCTCGTCAAAGTGCGTCGTTGAAGAGTTGGATCGTATGAATTCTCTTGTTGTGCTACTTGCCTATTTTGAAATCTCTGTAAATGAAAACTAAAGGGGTTGATAAAAACATATACTTACTTTGTACACTTCGGTGTACGCGCCACTCCCAATATTCATGATAATTTGGTACTCATTTTCCATGACTATGGGGTGTGAGTTAATGACGCGCCTTATCAACACATTGTGTTGGAGTTCACTGCTTGTTTTTTGAGTGTGTGTATATTCTTATTCTTCATATGATTCCTGCGTTCTCCTTAATAACATGATATTTTGTCATTTACTTGACCGGACCTTCCGCGTCGAACAAGTTGGGTCTTTCAATCGTCGGGTTGTAATATACGTCGGCGCATCTCATGTTCCAACAACCTTGGGTAATGGACCTCTCGCTGGGCCTAACGTTATAGAAGATGTGGTTTTTTGAATGGAGGTCCCCTCGGATGAAGCACAGTCTACTATCTGTTGTTACTCGGAAGGTTCGCGCTTCCGTCCCGAGTGGTTGTCGTTAACAGGTTCCCATCGCAAAGCTTTCTCTATTTTTGCTTCAGTGAATGTTGTTCCAAGCATGTTGCACAGATTTCTCCTCTACAAACTTATTAACTTTAGTTCGTTGGAGTGTACCTACTAATCGAGCAAGACAACAAATGAGGCACGATATTTGGAAGAATTTGAATCTTTAGAACAATTATGGATATATATAAAGATGGGAAGGAGAAGGGGAGCACGACTGAAGGGGAATAAAAACCTTTAAACTTCTGATTCTCTGACTACAAATAAATTACCCTGCAACATGCAGGCGTCTTTTATGCTTAAGTTTGCTGTGTCCATGCTTACTTCAAACACACCCGGGTTGGGGTAGTCTGCGTAATTGTTGAACAGGTGGGTCAAATCCGGCGTCATTTGATTCAGATTCGCCATTTTTTCTTAAAAAAAAATAAGAAATATATGCGGAAGGGGGGGGGAGAGAAAAAACAGCATTTTTAATTTCACAGAATGAGTATAGACACCACTACCTCGGCATTGGACATTGTATGGTACCTTTGTTTGACATTTCATAGCTTTGGACTTCCATTTTTAAACTTTTTTGTATGCGGACAACTTAGTTCTTCGGACATCAGTTGGTTGGACGTGTCAACAATTGGACATAAGAAATGTCTGGACATAAAATTTTTGGACTTAAATGTTTTGGACATGTCATCTGGGAGCTTTGGTAGTCCTGCTCCACGATGGAGTCCTCCAAGCGATGAACTCCCAGATCCTCCTCGGCAGTTTGGATTGCTTGCGTTTCTGTCTCTGCTGCTTTTTTTGCTGCAGCTCTTTCCTGACGCTCCGTTCTCTTTTGCAGCATTGCTGCCTCCTCGTGGCTCGATCCGATGGGCATGGATCGGCATAGCCGAGGATCAACAATCTCAGGTGCCACATGGTTATGGAAGAATGGGTCCAGTTTTGCAACCATTGCTTCCCAGAATGTTGGCTCAGATGACCTCAATATGCACGTCTACCAATGTCCAGACGACAAAATAGCACTGTGCTGCTTCGGTAATTGCCAATTGCCCCTGAACCTGGTAAAAGAAGTCACAGGTACGTTTGTTTGAGGGCAACAGTCCCGGTAGCTGGATCTCGCTGCAAGCAAAAATCTCACTTCTTCTGCCGTGATCACTGAATCTTTGGGGTCCAACCATGGGGGATCTTCGGAAAGATTTGGTTTGCATCGTATGTACCTGTAAATCAACAGTTATCATTTTCCCCCTCAGAAATTCATCTGAAGACGATAAAAAGTAATTACAAACACGTGCTTACCCAATTTAACCTTTTCATATCGCGTAACCAACATCACTCAAAGACAAATTATAACTTCACTTATTACACATCACACCACGAGAGCTGATAGGAATTAGATTCAATCCCGCGGCCAAAGTTTGTTTACGTCATCCGAGCGCCCTAACTCGTGTGCAATCCGCAGTCGCGCGCCACTTCCGTCGTTTTGCAATCTGCACCCGGAATCTAATGCTGACAGCTCCCGTGTCCGGCACCGCGAATCGATTAACTTTTATCTGTTTCAATATCGGATCGTCTCTGATAGCTGAAATAAATGAATCGGAATTTTATTCGGCGGATTTGTTGCTCCATAAGCGGCAGGAGGATGCTCCTACAGAGGAGAGAGCGTGGATTCGAATTACGCGGGGTCGAGATGGTAGCCGCAGCGCCAATCGGCTCTGAACGCTGGACGACTGCCGCTGCAGGCAGCGAGCGAAGACGAGAAAGAGAATCCGAAGTGGATTCGGGTTTCGTGCGATACGAGCCGGGCGAGCTGTCAGACCGTTTGACCTTTCGAAAATTTTTCGAAATTAATTTCGGTCATGTCTATATGGTAGAATTTTTCTACAATACTATGAGCAAAGTCTCAGAGGAATTTACAAATTTTGATTAAAAATTACTCGTATTTTCTTGGTATCGTATTCCATGTGAGAAGTTTATCTTAATTGATTGTGATATATATGTATAAAGTTGCTTTATAACGCACTCTGGCGTTCTACGACACCCAAACGCCACATATACCTGTCTTCCCAGAGGTTATCGGGCAACTTACACCGCAACATCTCTTCGTCAACGCCCTGCCGCCAACCCTTTACGGGATGTCCCCGTCGCCTCTTCCCAGGTGGTACCCAATCCAAAACTTGTTTGGGCAACCTCTCCTCCGACATTCTTTGCACATGTCCATACCAGCATAACTGCCTGGACATGACGTCTTGCACGATATCTTTCTCAACCTTCATCACCTGGAGAATTCTCTCATTACGGACACGGTCCCGTCTCGAAATGCCGGCAGATCGCCGCCAAAAATCCATTCAGTTGCCCTCAACATGTCTTGCGTTCTTTTCGTCAAAGGCCACACTTCACTACCATAGAGCACGATACTTTTAACGATGGCGTCATATATCCGGTGCTTGTTTGCCTTTGAGATGCTCTGATCCCAGAGCACCCCGTTCAGCATCGCGATGGCTCTCCTGCCCTGGATGATCCTGTCCTTAATTGCTTCTGAGGCAACGCCCATCCGATGAGTCCCTGCAGGGAGGCCTGTATAGCGGAGCAGAGCACCAGGGGCTAAATAAAAACCAGTGGCATTTGCATACTCATACGGTTCAACCGGCCGAACTCCGGGTATCTGAGCGACATTGAGGCAATGCAATGTGCTTGCCCAATGCCCTAACGTATGAGCTGCAGTGGTTAGGGCTGTCATATCTGCGCCAGGAAATTTAAGAGTCAACACCTTTAGCACATAGCCGCTAGGAGCACCTTGTCCGGTATGGTGATTGGTCAACCACCAGTTCGCTTTTGTCGCTACAATAACTGTCAACGCTGTTCTCAGCGCCTCAACAGTGTATGTGTTCGCTGGGACAGGATCCCATCCTTCAGCCTCCTCAGGTGGCGTTGGGATTGGCATCCAGTCTCCATCTGGTTGACCGTTGACTTTTCGCAACAAACCAAACATCACACAGGTCATGGCGCCACTAGTCATCAAGTCTAGAGCAGCAGGCGGCAAATTTGCAAATTTTGATCTAGCCCATGCACCGGCTAGAGACACAGCCCTTTGCAGGTTGCTGCCAACCAGCAACGGGAGCTTGATGTCATCCGGGAGGTTCGGATCAACCCCCACGGCGATACCTGCCTCTAAGCTACAATTTAAACCAACGGCTGAGTTTCGGTTCCGGGACTGTGACCCGGTCCGTTCATAAACATAAATATCTCTCCTTACATAGGAAATAATTAGGCACATACAGAATTACACAAATGAGTTACGATACAAGATCGACAAGAAAAATTACATACACAATTGAACAAGTACGGTACATTTCAACACTTACAAGAAAAATAAAGAGTTTGGAGCAGTATAAACTGACTCGAAAGGCTTGTTGTCAATTGCTCTTTCAATGCAAAAATGGGCCTCCGGCCATTTTATCAGAGTAGTATTGCAATGATAGTATGCATATGATCTATTGCAATACGATATTATGCATATTGCAATGACAAGTACACACATTCCGGTCAATACTTACTGTTCAGTGGTCCTTTAGAGAACCGGTTGGATACTTCGAGCACAGTTTGGAAAGTTGAGGACCAAAAAAAAGGGGGGGGAAGACTTTAGGTTGTGAAACGCTGAGCCGCTTCCAGGAGGAGATGATGAAGGATGCGCAGACCCTCTCGATTCAAGTGAAGCGAGTCTACTCGGCGATTCTGATGACCTCTTTTAGGAAAATAAAACTTTTCGTAAAATCGGCGATCAGGTTCCCAAGAGTCTTGACGCATGAAGGAGAGAAGCTGTCAACCACAAGAACACGATCACGCAATGATTCTCTGGAGCAAAAGCTCGACAACCATTGATTGACCACATCAATCTTGCGATTGACATGCGCAGGAAAGAGAGGAATAGGAGGGATTCTGCCGACGACGATGACGCGAAAGTGTCTTTCGGCATAAAGAAGGAGGGCCTTCAAGCCCTTTTTAACGGATGGGACATCAACTTTCGCCTTGATGTCGTTAGTCCCTGCTAGAATGATAAGAATATCCCTGTCTTTGTCGAAGGATTCATTTCTTGAAAGGCGCTTAAGAATCTGGGTTTTTAGGATCGATCTGAGCCACAGATCATGGTTCGCCGGAGGAAGGCAACAAGCAGAAGCACCACTAACTGCCAAGGATACAGAATCTTCGACAGGAAAATTATTAAGCATACGAACCAATTGACTGGCTCCACGGAAAACGTACATGATGACAGATGAAGTAACTAGGTTAGGTGTGAAGAATAGAAAGTAAAGACAAATCAAGAGAAAAGATTAGCTCAGAAGAGGAACAAGAGTTCGGACCAGAGATAAGAGATCAGTTCGAGAGCGGATAAGATACGAACGTTACGCTACCTGATTAATTCTTCCAGAGAACCAGAAGTAATTGTCGTGTCTGCTGGACCAAAGCTTAAAATTTTATGCAATTTCAATACAAAAATTTACAATGTATCGCCAAGATCTAGTGATTGGAGGCAACAAATATCTGAGTATCATCAATAAACTACTTGATTAGTAAAATTAATAACTGAATTGCCACCTAGTGATGCTTCTCACCGGAATCTCTGAATGATCACAGAAATGAAATGTACAAGAATTCAGTTAATCTCTTACTTGTGCCACAACTCTGCTCAAATTTTGTACAAATTTACAAAAGCAAGACTAAAACAAGGAGGATACAAGGAATCATCGATTGCACAGCCTTATGCTCACGTACATTCTGTGATTTAGAGTGGAAGCAAACATGAGAATTTCTACTCACAGGTTACCTACAGAAAAGTAATGTACAAATAAGAATACTCTATATTCGAGCCAATGGAGGACTTGGTCTCGATAGCTGTTGCTGTCATCGCTCATCATCACTGTACAATCTGAAATCTCACTCGGCCACAAAGTAATCATTGCTGAGTACTAGCTTTCACTACTTAACATGCACCTGAAACATAATGAAAGTATAATCAAGTCATATTTTCTCAGCTCTTTTAAACTCATGGATTTTAATCATGAGATTTCATTTCTCTCAAATGGATTTAAGCATCTGTTACTATTAATTTCTTTTCCTTCTTGAATTACTTTCCTGCAAGTGCTCAGAATCGTATCTCGGAATGGATAAAATTGATTTACTGTGAATGGTGTCGCATCTGAATGTGTGTGGTAAGAAAGTTTCCTTTATTAATCATTTTCCCACACGTTCACACGCAGCCAGGCCTGGTTGATTTTTTACGATTAAAGTAAAGAAGCAAGGATACAAGAAAAGCAATTTTTCATTTCTTTATTTACTCTTTTAGCCTTCAAAGTTGTTTTGGGGTGCCCTCGAGAACTCATTTAAAGTCCTAGATTTTAACAATTAAAAGTCCCTTAAAGTCCTTAATTTTGCATTCAAAAATTTGTCATAAGCCATGAAATGGTACCTGAATGGAAAAAAGACTGTCTTAATGTAGAGACTTCTGTTAAGGAAAAAGCATGACCTACCTTTTTCGGTGAGATTTAATGATGACACACTTGTTACTGGATGGTATACATAATCAAGTGTGGTTCAATATCTTGGTCAAGAGATGGGTTAGTCTTGATGAAGGCTTTCGTGTCATCATGTAGTTCCCACTGACCATTTTGCCGTCTCGCATAGGCAACGAAATGCGATCTGATCGGCACATACTCGATCACACCACTCAAAACGTACCTGAAACATAATACAAGTATACTCAGTTTGCTTCAAAATCATTTATAGAACTGTTCCTTACTATCATTTCAATTGTCTCTCAACGTGCCACTTTTGACTTTGGAATGAAGCTTCATCTCAAACTTACCTTTCGCCGAAATAAACAGAAAATTTGAAAGCCTCATGGAATAATCGTAATATTTTCTCATTATCATCATAGATCATTAGCAGCAGATAGATACCTCTCTAATGGTTAGATTTTCTTTTTGCTTCTTCTCTAGGTTTAACATCAGTGGACTACGCCGTACAAATTCCTTAACTTGAATCATTTACAAGAATTTTGTTGAATAGACAAAACAGTTACACACACTTGTACAATGGACTACAATGGACATGACGTGGGGACAAACATGTTCTCACTTGAAATCAAGATGCAAATCAAGGGGGCAGATAAAAACACAATAGGCAGGAATGGAAAGGATGTATTGGAAATAATCCATGCATATCGGATCGTCTTTGATTGCTAAAATAAATGCATCGGAATTTTATGCGGCGGATTGCAGGGATTTTCTGTTTTTTTTTTTTTTTTTTTTATGAAAATAAGAAAATTCATTGTTGCTCCATAAGCGGCAGGAGGATGCTCCTACAGAGGAGAGAGCGTGGATTCGAATTACGCGGGGTCGAGATGGTAGCCGCAGCGCCAATCGGCTCTGAACGCTGGACGACTGCCGCTGCAGGCAGCGAGCGAAGACGAGAAAGAATCCGAAGTGGATTCGGGTTTCGTGCGATGCGAGCCGGGCGAGCTGTCAGACCGTTTGACCTTTCGAAAATTTTTCGAAATTAATTTCGGTCATGTCTATATGGTAGTATTTTTCTACAATACTATGAGCAAAGTCTCAGAGGAATTTACAAATTTTCGGTCAAAACTTGTATTTTTGTGGAATTGAATTCCACGTAAATAGTTTATCTAATTAATTATGATATACTTTTTAAATTTGTATGCATGTCTTTTCTTTTGCTGTGTGGACAATGAACTCTCAACAATCATAAAACCGTTGCAAGTTTTTGCGCACTTCAGGGAACATGGCTTTCCCAGTTGGCATGACTGGAAAAAATGCAACGAGACTAGTCCATTTGATTCAAATGAGACGTTCCTTCACATCAAGTACCCCATCCATTTGGATCAACGATATTTCGGTATTAATAAACGTAGAAAAGTTCCAAGTAGACACTTTCGTTATATTAACTGTCCTTTTTTCCTGGCTTCATCTTCCCTTTCTTGGCTCAATTCATTACTAGTCTGACTGGACTGGACGTTTGAGGTGACTGAAATAGGATACTTGATTTGAAATGGTAAACGAAGTTCGGGTCTTCCTCTTCCTTTTTCTTTCTTTTTCTTCGAAGTCTTGATTCTTCATTCTCCGATGTATGCTTCCTTTTAATAGTTTGTGCCCTTCTGAGGAGGTGCAGCTCTATTTAGGTATGAAGTCTGCAGAAGAGAAGAACAAATTCAATAAGTATTTATAAAATGTATCGAAATGACAAAAAAACTGATTCATATAGTGAAACAAGTAAAATATCTATTTATACTTATGAATTTGCACAAACAAAAAAACATTTCTAGCAGCGGATTTAAATCAAATATTTATCATCTTGAAACTTATGCAGAAAACACCTTGGTTGTTCCTGATTATGAAAATGTCCTCCGTAATACTTGAAACGAACACATTATTCATTCGAAGTTATGTTGTTGGTTGTTACTCCCGCCAAGGCCCAATGTTATCCTCTCCCTTTATCCTTTACTAGATAAAACAAAGGTCGCACTCTGAGGATGGCTATAATTTGTTTTAATTGTGTGTAAAATATTCCATCAGATCCATTCGTGTCATTCAGTCACAGAATAATGATTCGGTTCCTTAAAAAAAAAATTGAAAGGAAAATTTCCTTGGGAAGCATTAGTAATTATGCTCTCATTGGTGGAGGAGAAGGAATTTTACAACAGGTGGTGAAACTGGTTCATCACGCGGCACGCGGCTCTTATTGGCTAAACCAGGTACGTTTCGGCGGGTGTTTTAAAAACACGTATTAAATGTTGAATAGCGCGATAATGTATCGGAGCGGAGCCGCCTCATCTGAAACTCAGTTTCACATACAGGGTGACCCAAAAGTCTGTAGCCCCCTCGGTAACGTTTGAAAGGTTGAAGATAGAAAAACATGCAAGGTCAAAATCGGATTCTATGATGAAAATACCTTGAGTTTCTAGCATTTTGACGTAAAATTCCAAGAAGGGCAAGAGATAAAGCTAACGGAAGTTGCGGAGAAAGTCCATGACCGGGCAAACCTACGTTTCGTCCCAGTGTGCGGCGCGGCGTTCTGCCAGCTCGAAACGCGCGCACTGACGCCTTCAAACCTAAGGGGAAACTTCAAGCGTTGCGCAATGCGTGAAGTAGCCCCTTAGGTTTGTAGGAGTGAGTGCGCGTTTCGAGCTGGCAGCATGCTGCGGCGGGGCTCGCCCTGCGGTTAGATGGTGACCGATTTCTGTGGTGAGAGCTCCCTGGTCGTCCTCATTTAGGGCTACTTTAATTGATATTGGGATTATGAGCTTTTGGTATTTTTTACAATTATGTAATGAATTTTTTATCGTTCGTATTATTTTTGTTGACGATATGAGATATCCAAACGTATCCTTTGACGATCTGAGAATTTCTTGTCGTGGATCTAAGTCGGCGAAAAAAATTTGTTGTTTATGTGGAACGTCAAGAGTTCCAAAATTCTCGTTATATGGGTTCAACAAAATTGCCCCGTTCTTTCCGTGGTAATAAACGACTCAATAAAGAATCCTACCTCCATTGTTCATGACTAGAACTATCTATGTTCTGTACACAGTTAGTAAAATAAGTTGATTTCAGTTTGGGAGAAGTGAGATTCCACTGAAAACTGGCCTACAAGGGATTCAACAAGACCTGTCATGGCCATTAAGACATTGATCAATTCTTCCAGAATAAAGGTCTGGTGAATTATTTTGCTTTGATAAAATAAACATTTTTATGGTTTCAAAAAGCTATGACCTTTTTGCGACCAAAAAAAAAAAAAAAACAAAAAAAATTGAAGGTTTCTGCAACTCATTAGAAAGATAAGGAACAGAAAAACAGAGACCATGTCCAACTCTCTTGATAACTTCATGATACTTAGGTAGGTACCTATCTAACTTCCCAGGAAGTTACTAAAGGTGATGTATAGACCAATCCAAAATGTAATAAAAATACTTTAAGATAAACCTTACCATTCTTGCGCAATCTTTTACGTCTTGTTGTTTTGAAGATTTGTGGGGCCTCGAAATCTTCGGGAGAAAAATGCACCTGGCAAATCCTTCCATTCGAGACATTCGTGTTCTGTTTGCATGCCGACAGCCATACTTGGCAAAGAGAGTGGTCCTTGGGAAAACGGAAGAATGACAATGCACCACCAGTGTCATAATTTTTGCAATTTGCAAACGAGCATTGTTTCGGCATCTGCAAATAAAGTAGATGGAAAATGTGAGATGATTCGGAAGAGTAAGTACCTAAACCAATCGGAGGATTTGCAGAGGAGACAGCATGTGTTTACTTAAGGCTTATTAAACTGGTTGTTCAAACTGATCTCTGCACTCAGAGTACGCATGCTTAGATGGAAGGATCAATTTAATAATTGTGCTTAGAAATATTTAGAACAAACTGATATTCCTTTCAATAATTTTGGGTGAATATCTAGTATACATAAGATTTGCCGATCAAGTACCTGCAAGCAAAGTTTTGATAGCAAGAATTACAGATAAATAATCTTTTGGTGAAATAACTAGATTCCAGATGCTTTCATCGAAATATGCCATGCACGATTCTCTCTATTTCTTTGTGTGACTTTCTGATGCAATGCACACTTAAGTAGAGATGTACGATGTACCTACGATAACACTCAGGCAAGGAGTAATGCTCAAAAAATACACTGTGTTTATACTTCTAAACACATGATAAACTTTCAGTGGCAAATTTGGGCACGGATATGCATCAACAAGTATGCTCCAAAGATTTATGAATCCTGTTGTGAGTTATAATTGATGCAGGAGTATTTATGGTAAAAGTTGGCCGTCTGTAAGAGCAGTTATTGGTCGGCAAATCGAGAACTGTACCACAGGCAAATACTAATGATGAAAATGTTTGCGAGGGTGTCATTATGACACCAATATCCATATCTATTCGGCAAGTTTAGAGACTCTTCTTAGCATACTCTCGAATTAATGATATCCAATCTTTGGTAGTAATGCTGCATTTTTCAATTATTCCCGTTGAAGAAATACTTTGCAAATGACAACAAAGTGAAGACAATTCTTGTCCTTTAAGCACGTCAAAGCTGCGCAGCAGTAAATTCTCATAATCAATTGCAATAGTCTACACAACTTACCTTCTACAGCTTTTGTCCGATCAGCAAAAAACTCAAACCAAACTCGAACACACGGGAAATCATTCAGTCAAATCACATTTTCACAAGTTCACAAGGCACATTATTATTATTTCAATCTACAAGACGAGAAAAAAGAACAGAGAAATTTCCTTGGCAGAACTCTCAGAAGCCGGAATTGATTACACGCGGAAAGCGGAAACACGAGAATGACGCGGCCGCCATGTTTGTTTTCGGCCAGGATGCAAAAATGTTGACATTCAAATCGCGCGCCACAGCTCTGCCGGCGAGAGCCGAAACCCGAGTTTTGGCCGAAAGGGTCGGGACGAGCATACCTTCGTTTCACTTACCTTGGTAAGTTATGATTTCAGTAAAGTTGCAGTTTAGCTAGAGTTCGCCAAGTCTCTATTCATCCAAGGGTTGCATTATTAAAATATACCCAAAGAGGAACTTCTGGCTGTGATTTGACACAGAAACCGAAAGGTGCATCATGATTGGAATCGAGGGCCCCGTAGGTGGAGCGAGGCCAGCATTCTCCCCGGGCCGGAGGTGCGACGCTGCGGGTCTGGCCAAGCTTCGTTGTATGTTCCTTGCCTGGATCTATATTGTCTTAGAAGTTGTCCTCCCCGGTTGCGACGATGTAGTTTGTCATTGATGCCAGGGATTCCGCCACGGGAAGAAAGGTTTTCACCTTCCAAGATTTGTCTCCATTGGATAGATAGTAGAGTGCAGGGGCGTTGAGGAAATAACACTTCATGATGAAGAGCCCCAGTGGATTGAGATGGATCAAATCCACTCGACCATCATGATAGGATTGTTCGAAAAAAGTCAAATCAGGTGCTCGAGTATCTTTATCAAAAAATGCCTCATATGTATCGAACAGTAAGACATCCTTCGGTTTCTTGTTGAGGCGGAGAGCCAATGATTAAATTGCTGGATTTGCTCATTGGCTTGCACAGATAATAAAGGCACTGGTGGGACGTCAGCGTCAATAACCTTTCCAAAAGATCTTTTTTTTTTAATATTCATTCAATGTAAACTACTGAAACAGCATTGTATACAATTCCTTCAAGATTATTAAATTAAATACACAAAATACAACAGATCAGTATCTTATTTACATACTAATAATGATTAAATTGCTGGATTTGCTCATTGGCTTGCACAGATAATAAAGGTACCATGCGACAATAACCTTTCCAAAAGATCTCATGCACAATCTCAACAAGCGCCTGTATTCTCACTGCAAGTCAGGTAAAGCTACGCCTCGCAAAAAATCATTGGTACCTCCTAACAGGAAAAGAGTGTCGTTACCGTGGGAAACATTTGAGATCAGGCTCTCCAAGTATGAAGTCAATATTTGCTCAATACATGAGATTTACCTGAGACCTGAGATTTTAGTAACAGAGGCTCCACCTACGGCAAGGGAAGTGCTGCTCTCGAAAGGAAAGTTCTCGACCACTCGGCGAATCTGACTAGCTCCAAGAATGACAATCATGCTTGAAAACACAACGTACACACAAGGCATCTGTGAGACAGGACACAGCCCGAAGGCCTAATATACTTACTAAATTCTTTGAAAATCTTAATGTGTTACATTAAATTTCGGTTAGTTTCCCCAGTATTTCCCATAATAGAGTTTCTCATACACTATATACATTGTTCTTTGAAGTTCCTTAACTATATTACCCTGTTCTCCTCGGAATTACCTGTGGGGGGTTTGACTTCGAGGGAAAGCCTCTGTGTTGGGAAACATTTGAGGGCAGGCTCTCCAAGTATGAAGTCAATATTTGCTCAATGCATGGTTTACCTGAGATTTTAGTAACAGAGGCTCCACCTCACGGCAAGGGAAGTGCTGCTCTCGAAAGGAAAGTTCTCGACCATTCGGCGCATCCGACTAGCTCCAAGAATGACAATCATGCTTGAAAACAACAACGTACACACAAGGCAAAATACTACAAAGATAACTGGCACGATATACTCACTGCCGGCGATAAGAGATATCAAACTGATAAAAAGCCAAAGGGTTGAGACAGGTGTACGAGCAGAGGCCTCAGGTAGATGCGCGGGAAAGGGAATGAACGGGAGAGCTGAGATGCTTCAATCCGAAAAAGAAAAAAATCTTTTAAAAACTCAAATTAATAATTCTTTCAAAAAATGTTTAGTGTGTTACAGGACACTAATAAAAAAAATCTGATAATAAAATGTACCAAAATAATTATAGGTACCACTTACTAATTGTCATAATTATTTTAAGAGACAACCAGCTACTAGCGAAAGTTAAAAATACAATATGGTATTTCTAACTACATGTAGATGCGAAAAATATACAACCTACACAAAACAAAGCAGACGTTTCGTTCGTTTTTACGTTCCTAATTATAATTAAGAGAGAGGACATGGTAGTGACACTAGCTGATAACTGTAATGCTCTGTGCTCTTCAATGATCGGGATAAAAATGAACATGTCGTTATCAGCTGGTGCTCTGAAATTAAGCGAATCAGAAAGCGAAATCTGTGAATCAGCGGTCTTCCTGAAGTTAAAGGGACGAATAAGTAAAAATGCCATTGCGTAATGTGGGTCGGCAATCAATCAGAAGTTTCCCCTTCCCAGGAAACTTTACATCAAAATCAATTAAAATCTGAAAAATGAAGGCGAGAAAATTACTATGATTGACGTATACTGAAGAAATAAATAGGAAATGAAGAGCGAGAAAAGAATATCAATATTTTGTAAATTGAAGAATCCTGTAATTATCTTAATCCCTGAAGTTGGGAGATAACTTTTACCGGGCATTCATAATAAGAGTCATCAGATTCAACTTCTTTAATTGCTTCTGGTCGAAGTAAATTCTCTATACCCCTTTAAAATTGGCTTTCTTGCTGAAGCATTCGTCAATTCATAACGCGAATGTATCTGAGCTTCTCCACTTGTTTCTTAATTGAAATAGGTTTTTTCTCCGTGTGGTGTGTATATTCTTATTCTTCCTATGATTCCATAGAGATGAATATGTGGTAAACTGTTTGTCGTGTATATGCTGCACATGAAGTCCCATAGTGTGCTGCCCATTCAATTTGAAATGCATTCTGTTTACCTTTATAAAATTCTTTCTCTTTAAATAAATTGCCCATAACGTGCAATAACAAAATTTATTATCTATTCGTACAGAAAAAAAGTACATCCTTCTTGCAAGTCTCACTGTTTTAACATAACATCTAAACAAAACACAATAAATTAACAATAATGTACTTATAGTCCAGCAAGTAGGTATACCATAGCGTAGCCAAACTTTTAATAATTCAACAATGTCTCTATAAAGCAGAAACCATTCCCAAAGATCATTATTTGGTGCCACATTACTACCCGAAATTAGTGGAACATACTTCATTAAAGTTATCATTTCTGATGCTGATAGTTTTATGGTCTCCCTGTTGAAATTTTTAGTTATACTGAAAGGTTTATTTCGTGAGTCAATTGGCCCAAAGTTAAAGTCTGATATTCGTAGGCACAGCATTTCATATGAGATGCACCCAACGTCTATTGAGGAATTAAAGAAGATGAACAAATTTGAAGCAGCGCGCAAATGGAAAATTTCTCGCAGTATGTCTCCACTGACTTTATCTGAGATGAAAAAAATGAGGTACTCGGTTCCAAACACATTCCTCATGAATACCTGTTTCAGTTACATTGTTCAGAGCAACGTCCTCTGCACAATTAGTACGATTTCTAAGACTTTGAATATTTTCTTCAATCTGACCATTAATTTCATTGATATGAATTTTGCAAGTTCGGCAAGGATAGTGAGCCATAGAATAGTTCTGAAAAACCCACTTTCATTTAAACCGTGATTATCAGTACTCAGGTGGGCTAGGACAAAGCAAGTGGTTACAGTACGAGTTGGAGTGGTGATAACAACCATCCCCTCATCAGCCAGGTATTTTAACTCTTCAATTAGGAGTTGTGGACAGCCCTTCGCGACCAGCCACATAAACCTCTCCATCACCTTCCCTACCTTAATTTTCCTCCCTTCTAAATAATCCCTTATTAATTTATATATGTTCCCCGGGCACTCAAATTCCTTCAGGACACTTAGCACCAGAGGCGGCTACGCATTATCAAATGCTCCCTTTACATCCACAAATATCCCCGCAACGTGTGTTTTAACCGAACCCTTTACTATTTTCTTTAGTTTATGTAACGCGTCTGTAGTTCCCTTCCCTGGCATAAACCCGTACTGTTTCTCACTTACGGCGCCCTTTTCCCCCATCCATTTTCGTATCTTCCTTACAATTATTTTCTCAGCCAATTTGCCGAGGACGGAGAGGAGAGTGATCGGCCTGTATGAGCCGACCTCGTCCGGAGGCTTCCCCCCTTTCAGCAAAATTACCAGCTTTCCCACCTTCCATTCACTTGGATATTTACCCGTTTTTAGCATCTCCTTCACAATCCAGAGCAGCTCTTCTCCAACTATCTTCCAGGATTCCTTAACTACTTTCACTTCAATTTCATCCACCCCGGGAGCCTTTCCATTTTTCATTTCCATAAGTCCCTCGTATAGCTCCTCTTCTTCGACTCCGAAATTTCCTTCAATTTCATTGTCTATCTCAGCATTCTCCCTTATTACCCTCTGTTCTTCGCTCTCCCCTTCCTTTCGATCTTCCGGAAACACTTTGGAAGTTCATTTGTGGAGTATTTTTTTGTCAGAAGCTTTGAACATTAAACACAGGAAAATTGAATTTAATGACGATTGACATTTTGGAGGGAGACAGGGAACAGTGGCATATACATACATAAAGTCGCGATTATAGCGCCGCCTCGCGCTCTGCGACGCCCAATCGCCATTGCCCCCTATCCTCCCAGAGATCATCAGGCAATTGGCACCTTCTGATCTCCTCCTCCACCCCTTGTCGCCAACCTTTCACAGGACGTCCACGCCGTCGCCTTCCGGGAGGAACCCAATCGAAGACCTGCTTGGGCAACCGATCATCTGCCATCCTTCGCACATGTCCATACCAGACCAACTGCTTGGACCTGATATCGTGCACGATGTCCTTTTCCACACCCATTATCTCGCGTACCCTTTCATTGCGGATACGCTCTCTTCTCGATATCCCAGCAGACCTTCGCCAAAAGTCCATCTCGGTTGCCCTAAGCATGTCTTCAGTTCTTTTCTTAAGTTGCCAGACCTCACTCCCGTAAGTTACGATACTCTTCACGATGACGTTGTAAATTTTCCTTTTGGTCTCCTTGGAGATACTCTGGTCCCAGAGAACCCCATTTAGCATCGCGATAGCTTTCCTGCCTTGCACATTCCGATCTTTAATGGCCCGATCCAAATTTCCGTCCTTAGTTAACCAAACTCCGAGATATTTATACTCTTCACAGTCCAGGATCTTCCGGCCATCCTCCAGTTCAATGCTTTGCTGATCACCACCGATAACCAACTTCTCCGTCTTAACCACATTTACTTCCATTCCCCACTTTCGGTATACTTCCACTAGCTTCCGCGTCATGTAATTCGCATCTTCTTCGTCCTGAGCTATTACCACCTGATCATCAGCAAAGCACAGAGTATAAAGGGTGCCATCTTCACGTAGCGGGACGCCCATTCCCGAACAGCATCTTTTCCATTCCTTTAAAACTTCTTCCAGGTACACTTTAAATAAGGTTGGCGACAAACAACACCCTTGTTTCAGTCCTTTAGTAATTAAAAACCCCAACGATAACTCCCCATGCGATTTAACCCTAGAGAAAGCCCCACCATAAAATTCCTTAATAGCACTAATTAGTCCCCCACTAAAACCCCTTTTGTTCAAGGCTTCCCAAAGTTTCATCAATGGCACACTATCGTAAGCTTTCTGGAGATCCACAAACACTAGATGTAATTCCTGGCCAACTCCCTTCTTTTTCTCTATGACGTGGATGATGGTAAATAAGTGATCAATCGTTGACCGACCGGCTCTGAAACCTGCTTGCTCTTCCGCTTCATGTTCTTTCCACTCCTCTTCAATTTTTGCTTTCAAGATTTTGGCATATACTCCAGTTAATTTAGTTAAACCTGCATGGGAAGATAACGGATTTCCAGCACCAAAATCATCTTCATAAATTATTAGAGGGAGGCCTAATCTATCTGGATGTACGGCTTGTAAATTCACGGCATGTACGGCTTGGTGATAACAACTATCCCCTTATCAGCCAGGTATTTTAACTCTTCAATTAGGAGTTGAAATGGAAGTTCATTTGTGGATTATTTTTTTGTCAGAGGCTCTGAACATTACACATGGGAAAATTTAATTTATGGGGGGTGCTATGTGGTGGCCCTGAAAAGAGCCGTTTTCGAAGACGTGGAGCGAAACCCCTCCCGCTACCAACAGACCGATGTTCCACAAAATGAATCGAATTGAATGCCCCAGTGTGTACTCAAATTCCGGAACATTTTTACCAAGGTAACCCAATAAGGAATTTCTGTGTCCGCAAAGGAGTTTTGCTGAGCATTGAGTGCAGCGACCGGTATTCACTTATTGAATCAATGTTAATGACAGAATATTTTATGTTGTAACGCGACTCTAAAACTGTTAACGAAGTGTCTATTTTTATTTTGATTTTTTTATTTTGAAGGCAGCTTCAATGAACATCAAATCTAATTTACTTAGCGTTGCCGAAAGAAGTTTAATCCGAGGAGACGGAATATTGGATAAATAAGATACAAGCAATGGACGCCTACTCAGCGCCCGAGTGCAACTATTCGGGCTCAATGGATGTCCGTGTTGCATACGCAAGGAAAGGAAGGCGTTTTGAGTTTACGGGCACTGACTGCTTTGGCAGCATTCAAAGGGCGGCAGCAGCTGTTGTTTTATTGGCACATTACTGAATCCGTTACTTATTAAGTAAATGAAGAAATAAGCGGTCCATTCTTGAGAGAGGTTCTGGTTCTCATCTTGAGGAAATCTAAACAAGCTGCTGGTTCCAACACTACTGTGTTGGAGAGCTCGCCTTCGTGAAACTATTAACATGACAAATTTTTCACACCGCAATAAATAAACTGAATCATGATGTGTCATGTTGATTGTCAACCTGATTTGTAGAGCGCCTCTTCATTTTCTTACAATTATCACAATTTAACCAATTTTACCAAATTTCTATTTGCATGAATAGAAGGATTTTCCACTACACTATGTAACCGAGGAAACTGGGAGATTCTCCAATAAGATAACATAGAGTCAGCAGTCAGCTGATAATTTTATCGCAACGGAACAGCAAAAAAATAAGACTTCAGTTTTTGAAAATGTGAAAGGATTAGAAACTCAAAAATACAGATAAAACATAATACATATAATAATTAAGCATAAAGGTGAACACATACACAAACAAATTCGTGTTGGTGTGAGTCAAGTCTGCTCGGCCACCGGAAAGTGCAGCTCTCTAGTGTAGCAAACGAGGAACAATTGGATTGCATTTTGCAAAAAGGAACCACTAGCATTGCAATGTTGCTAAGATTGTGCAACTTCTTTTGTCTTGGAGGAAAAACCCGATTATCCATTAATAGTTTCTATTTTACTCGCTAAAAACTGTAAATTTAAGACAAAAATTACCATCTAAATTTCATAGTTTTTCACGATTTCCGCAATTTTATTGCAAAAGATGAAGTTGCACAATCTTAGCATCCCCTCTCTTTTTGTTGGCAACCCCCACCAGCACCCCAATCTCTATCCCTCTTCCCCCCCATCACTTTGGATTTCACGGTTTGCACGATTTGCTAGTGTTCCTTTTTGCAAAATGCAATCCAATTAATCCTCAGTTGAATGAGGGAACGGAAATGTTCGACGGAGGAAAACTGTAACCCGCGAAAATTCAACTTTTAGACGTTGAAATCAATGGGATTTTGGCCGTTCCTCCGACGGCAACGAGAACCATCCATTTGTCGCCACGGACACTACCAATGCTACAAGAAATCGATCGCAAAGAGCTCTCCCGAGTGGGCGAGCTCGAAAACTTGATGTTGAGGCCGGGGACTTTTCTGGCATTTCGAGTAATTGTGGAACAAGAGGACATTAATTCTGTTGTTAAATCCACGATGTTCTGACACATATTACGAGGCATTGATGGATGAGAATTTAATTTAGATACAAATAATGCGCACTGCTCAAGCAAAAAATGTTGAATATTAATATCTTGCACTATTTCAAAAGTTTCATTGAAATTTGGAGGAGAGTCTGGGTTTTGTAAAATTTCGTCATGTTCCTCATCAATATGATCATTTTCATGAGCAAAAACAGGAGGGACATTTTGATGCTCCATATGATGCTTCCCATAATGAGCCCTGAAAGCTTTAATATTTGTACACTTGCGTTGACAATTTTCTTCTCGGCACTCGACCCCACTTCCTGCTCCCGTGTTCGAGTCGCAGCCTGCCACGCTGCAGCCGCCCATTTTCGATCTTCAACTTAAAATATTCAACTTTAAAAATATTCGCTATTCCACTACACTCCAGGCACGGCGAAAACAAATCTCTCTCTCTCAGCAGCAAGTCTCAGCAGGTTATCAACGACTCATGCCGGGAATCGGAGTGGGCTCCTGCTGACGTCACGGCAAAACTCCGATGGGCGAGGGGCGGGGGGGCGGCTAGCTGTGCAGCCGCGCGGGCGGGGGGATTTTCGCAAGGACTAACATAGTCTCATCAGGCCATGGGAGAGAATGGTGATCAGAGCTAGAGCGCTGTAAAGCGCATTGACTTCGCGCGTCGACAAACTCCTCCTTCGACATTTCAGCTGAAAACAGTCAAAATCTATAATGAAATTTGCATCCTACAGAAGGCATCTCACCAATATTTTCATTCCCGAACCTTGACAGCAAAGTATATTAGAGGGTATGATATAAAGATGATCCTAACAAACTTACAAATCGTCACGTTCCAGGCAAAGTATCACAAGCGCCATGCGACGTTTAAAAATTTTCCGGCCGCCATTTTATTTTTTTACTGAGAAATTGTTGGTTGAATCTGTTTCGAAAATTTCACTAAATTTTAACGGCAGCACAAAGAAAATTCCGTGTAATTTTCGGACAGGTTCGTTGAACAATCTCTCTGTAAGAAAATATAATGGCGGCGGAAATTTTTAAACGTCGCATGGCGCTTGTGATACTTTGTCTGGAAGGTGACGAATATCGGTTGTGCTTTTTCATCCTCGGAGTGGGTGTTAGTTGGATTTTAACAGCGCAAGTCGGGGCTGTTGTTAAGGAAGAGGTGACCACTGAGAGACCCTCTTCCATAACCGAGAGAACAAGAGCCTCTGCTTCCTCGTCGACTTCGGGGTCGAAGTCACCCTCCACATCGCTGGCGGAGTGAAGAACGAGTGGCCCCTCTGTCGGACCCTCGTCGTGGTCGGTTTCAAAGGTAGGCGATGGCGGACGGTCTGTCTCGCGGCCATCAGCGTCGTTGGCATCGACGTCGTGCTCGGTTTTCAGGGGTAGGCGATCGGTGGTAGGCGATGACGAACAACAGCCTCTCCTTCTCGTCGACTTCGGGGTCGAAGGACCCTCGTCGTGGTCGGTTTCAAAGGTAGGCGATGGCGGACGGTCTGACTCACAGCCATCAACGGCGTTGTCATCAACGTCCTGCCTCCAGGCCTGCATCTCGATCAATGATTCGACACTGACTGATTCCGTCGACAGGTGGCAGCCAGCGGACTGATCATTGAAATTGATCGACAAAGCTATAGACACATGAGACAAATGAGGTATGGAGAGATCCTATTGGTGAAAATCGGGTAGTTGCAATGGACAAAGGAGGTAGGTAATAGACTAACTAACGGCAATTCACGAGAAACCCTACAGCTAGTCTATCATCTTCTTCCTTTGTCGATCGCTCCGCACTCACCAATGTCTTATAGCCTTGTCCATCAATTTCAATAATCAGTCCGCAGGCCTCCTTATCGGGGTCATAAGAAGGGGGCTGTTTCACGGGCTCTGACGTGGAGGGTGTTGGAGCGGGGGGGGGGGGGGTCATCGCCATCCCGTTTACGCTTCCTCAATTCCTTTGGGGGTGGTGGAACATCTGCCTTGAAGGTAGGGTGTGATTGGTGGGGGGCACGCACGCGGTCTGGCGATGACCCTCCTCTCCACCTCCCCCCTCAACTGCCCATAAACCATGAGATAAAATTTTCGACACATTAGGGAGTATGGAGCGATCCTATTGGTTGAAATGGGTGGTTCCGATAGACTAAGGGAGAAAATGATGGACTAACTATCGGCTCCCCGTGGGTTGCCGTTAGTTAGTCTATTACCTACCTCCTTTGTCCATTGCAACCACCCGCCTCCACCAATTAGGATCCTTCCATATCTCTTTTGTCTTCTTTGTCTATAGCTTTGTCTATCAATTTCAATAATCGGCCCGCAGGATTGAATTTCGGCACGGTCGCCGTCCCCCGATCGTCGAACGGAACGGATCCGGATCGTCGTCGGTTCCGTAAATTTCGAACACAACGGCAGCCGGAAATTCTGACGAGATTTGTACACCGAGATATCCATGATGCATTTTTCCACCTGGGAAAAATTCCTCCGTACTTGTACCCGGATCGGCACCGACTCTTCGAAATTCCAAACGAGCGAAAAGTTGCGTCACGCATTTCCTGATTGCCGGCACACTCACAAAATATACTTTCAACAAGGAAATGACGGGAAAAGAAATATTTTTAACCTCGTTGAGATAACGCAAGAGTCGGGGTGCAAAATATGAAGCTAAGCAAGAATTAAAAAAAGGCTTTAAGAATACAAGTTACGAGTACAAAAATTACAAAGACAAAAGGGTTTAAGGCCCCAGGCGCAGGTGCAGGCGGGCGGCGGTCTTTGCAGCGGCTGATGGAGATGACGTCGCTGAACCGCTTCCCTGTGCTGCTGGGCACGTCCCCTGGACCGCTGGACGTGGTGGGCCATGTTCCTCTGGGCCCAGTCGGGAGCAGGGACTAGCCACGGCTGCGGAGCGGCGTACGGTTGAGACGCCGGTGCTGCTGGAGCAGGGACGACTACTTCCGCTTGGACGCCGATTGAAGATGATCGACGAGGGCGACGTCTGAGTCGACGCATCTTGGGAGGTCCGCACTTCGATGCTAGAAGCATCCGAGGGTGTGGGGCTGAGAAGCCTCTCTTCCTCTGAGAGGGAGATGAACCAGGAGGAGTGACTGGGGGCCTGAGCAGGTGGAGGTAGTGGCGTGGGTTCCCTACGGCTGGTTATCAGTCCGCGGACGAGTGGGGATTCTTTGCACCGCAGCAGGGACAACAGCTTGCCAAAATTCCATGTCCTTCAATCCGTGTACAAGACGAAGACATTTGTCCCCGATGAATTCATTACAGCAATGCACCAACTCCAGAACCAAAGCAAAAGAGTCGACTTTGAATGAAATCTCCGTCGCGAACCATTCCTTTTTTTTTTTTTTTTTTTTTTATTCTACAAAAGAGTTTACAAAGAGTATACAAAATGAAAATTACATGCGAAAATGACAATAAATTGGCAGGGATATTAAGACAAATTTAAGATTCTACAGCAGAAAAACATGAGGACATTAAGACAGCAGATCAGGCCCAAAAGAGTGTGATAAAATAGAAGACTTTAAATGAAGACAGCCAATGATTAGAGAGCATGTAGGAAGACTGGAGGTAGTGTAGGTTAAGGCATTAAACAAAGCGTAGAGAGACATTTAGAGCCAGAAAGTAAAGTCTGAGAGAGCTAAGTAAGGACCTTAATTTGATGTAGAAGACTGCCCGGCTGCACCTTTCGGTATATCAACGGGTGGCGAACCATTCTACGTCAAAGTACGATTATACTGCTTTGACATCAGTCGTAATGCATTCGTAGTAGGAGTGGACCACGTTCCTCGGATACCGTTAACGATGCCCGTGAAAAACGTGTCCTCCCTCTCTACTACACGGGAAACTCGCTTCCTTGCACTAATTTCCACAGCGATGAACATGCATGCCCACCGACGACGCAGGGGGCGTCGACCTCCGTAATTCCGCTTCCACGATGGCCCATTTTTTCGTAAGAATGATTAAAGGTGGGCCGCGATAGCGTGGAGGATTTCCTCAAATCCCTTATGGCGAGGGGTTCGTCAGGTTCGACGATGGAGGGGCTGAACAAATGCGCCGAGGAGAGTCCCTGAAATAGTATAATTGAGTAAAGTTAATATGACGATCTTAAAAACATCTAATGAACGTGTCCCCTCCCCCCCCCCCCCAAAAAAAAAAAAAAAAAAATTCTGTAAAGGTCCGCCTCTGGTGGCTTGGCCCTCCAACCGTGACAGCAGAAGTTAGGTGCTTTTGAGGCGTCACATGCTAATCTGCGGGGGGGCTCATTTCAAAGGGCATACCTGCTTTCCGAAAAAAAATTTCTCCCCCCTTAATTTTTTAACATCGATAGAAATTTTGAGCCTCCGCTATAGCACGAAAACACGCTATTAGTATAAGGCTACATCAAAATGAAGATATAAGAAGAGAGCTGAGATGCCAACAGTGAAAGAAACTATTAAAGATACGACCATTAATATATGAAGAACGACTTCATTATCACTCTAAATAATGAAGGTCTGGGAATATTTAGATACCTCCAATCATAACAGGCTAGGCGACTGAAAAGAAGAAAGTGTTTTCGATCTACCAGCACGCTTTTAATAAAAACTGTTCACTGTGTCCTCATATGTGTCGCTTTGTTAGGACCGCTCGCCTTCGCCTACGAACTGACCTAGGAAGCAGAGTTCACTCGCACCTGGGACAGCTCGGGGGTTGGGTTGGGTGACGAGCCGGACAGGGGAAAGATACGAAAACCAATTAAAAAAAAGACACCAAATATCTCATTGTATATAACGTTTATTAATAAGATATTTAAAAGTTAACTCCAATTAAATCAACAATCATAACTCTACCCGATTTATAATCACACTCAAGATAAACTTAATTTTTTTCAAACACAATAATTATGTATTACATATCCACCAAATTTATAATAGAGTATATTTACTTATTATCTGTTCTAATCGTATTTATAAACCAATAAGCCAATGTTAGTTACTAGTCAATAGATACTAAGTTTAACATAGTAGTAGTGACATTAATGTATTGCCTTATGACAATAAAAATTTATAAAAAAAAAAAAAAAAAAAGTATAAGGCATTTTTGGACAGTTTCGGCCTCTAACGCTCAAAAATTCTGGAGCCGGTGTGGAGTGTAATAGTGAGTGCTCTAGGTGGCGGGTGATATGCTATGTATTATGCGCCCGGCATAGGACGTAGGGGTAGAGGAGGACAAATGCTCACGAAACAGAACTCAAACAGTCGACCCTCGGGATTTTCCTCGATATATTTACAATTTTGTACACATGTCTGGAGACCAGGACGAACCATAATTTCCTTTACACAAAATAAAACTGGAAAAAACCTTAATAAACATAAAATTACTAGAATATTCGAAAATATTGGTGTCGGCGGGCAGGTATCGCTCTGAGCGCGCCCAATCTGTACTCTATTCTCTCTCTCTTCTTGCAGGGTCAGGAAATTTTTGAAGCATGAGAATTTTTCCTCATTTTCTTCAAGAAAAACACAAGCATGAAAACATGAAAATAGCTAGGAACAAATATAAAACAATTTAACCAACGGTTGAGTTTCGGTCCGGGACTGTGACGGTCCGTTCATAAACATAATATCTTCCTTACATAGGAAATAATTAGGCACATACAGAATTACACAAATGAGTTTACAATACAAGATCGACAAGAAAAATTACATACACAATTGAACAAGCACGGTACATTTCAACACTCACAAGAAAAATAAAGAGTTTGGGAAAAAGAGAGGGGGGAGTATACCTTGCAACGGATAACTACACAAATTATAGACTTACAAGATCCATAGATTTAACTACTTGAATCTGTCCTGTGACTCGGGGGATGGCGACGGCGCAGGACCACCGGTGATGAGACCACCACCAAAAAAAATGTTTTTAAGGTCCGCCTCCGGTGGCTTGGCCTCCAACCGTGACGGCAGAAGTTAGGTCACATTATCACATCTCAAGCAGTGAATGAGTGAAAGTACGAGCGATGGAATTGTGTCACGTCATTTGCAGGAAGACTAATAGCGCTCATTTCATAGTCATGTTCTAAGTATTTTGTGCATTTGTTATGTCTTGAAGTTAATTGCAGTGTACTTCTACGTGACGAAGTCTCTCACACTTCTTTTTCCCAAGTCCACCAGCATGTCTGAGTCCGAGGTTATCAAAGTTGGCTCTCGCAAGAGCAAGCTAGCAATGATTCAGACAAACTTTGTGATAAACAGGCTGAAAGAACTGCATCCTCATTTGAATTTTGAAATAGAGTCCTGGACACCATTGGTGACAAAGAACTGCACATACCCCTTGCCGAAAATATGGTGAAAAAAGTCTCTTCACGCTGAATTAGAGATTGCACTGAAAGAGAAGAGGGTTTATTTTGCTGTTCATTCACTGAAAGATTTACCCACCCACTTTACCGGAAGGTTTAGTTTTAGGAGCTGTATGTAGGCGAGAAGATGCAAGAGATGTTGTTCTCTTAAATGGAAAGTATGAAGGCAAAAAAGCTGAAGGAACTTCCAGAAAGAAGTGTTTATTGGCACAAGTTCACTCAGGGAGGACTGCTCAACTTCGCCGCAACTAATCCTCAATTCACCGTAGAAAATATTTCGGGGCAATCTTGAGACAGATTTAGAAAATTGACCTCGGAAGAAAACAGCTATGCTGCTATTATTTTAGCATCTGCAGGTTGTTATAAAGAATGGGATGGCTGGATCGTATTGGACAGGTCTTAGATGGAGAGGAAATGCTTTTCGCTGTTGGGCAGGGAGCTCTTGGAGTTGAGTGTCGTGAAAATGACCCAAAAACCCTATCATTATTGGAATCACTGCATGATTTTTGAAACTGTCTGCTGTGTCATTGCTGAAAGAAGTTTTCTACGAAAACTAGAAGGAGGTTGTTCGGCTCCTGTCGGTTGTTTACTCAAAATTCGTAATAATACGATTCAATTTGTTGGTGCTGTTTGGACGTTTAAATGGGAAGAAAGAGCTGAAGCTTGAAGGAAAAATTGAATTTAAATGAAGCATGCCCTGACTGATGAAAACTGAGGAACCTAAATCGAAAACTTATGCATCTGGAGGAAAAAAAAATTTTGTTGGAATCGCTGCTGGATCATTTAGTCTATCAGAGGCTTGCAGCTGTCGACAATTTGGCGAAAGAAGTCGAAAATTTTGGCAGAAGAAGTCGCAAAACCAATTTAATCAAGCGAGGTGCCTCCAGAAAATGTATTGAGTGGAGCTAAAGACGAAATAAAGCGATCGATAGGCAGTTGGAAATTCTGGTGAAAAGGTTGTTGTTAAAATAATTTAATCAAACATGGTTGCCCCTCCATAAAATGTTATCACTGCCAAAGGGACGAAAACAAACTTGTCGGACACAACCAGTTTGTAATGTTCATTGATTTGATATGAGCTTATCTGAGTAAGTAATTTCATTGCCCATAAGCGTTAGACGAGAAATGGCTGGTGCCCCACGAAAATGTGATTGCTTGTAGCCACTTCATACCGTCAGTCGTTACGAGGATAGTGAATGGGTGCTTTGGTTTCCCCCACCAAAAACATTTACAAATCATGCTCATGGATCATGGCATGATTTGAAGTTGTGGAAAATGTTTAAAAATGTTTCTCGGTACATAGAGTTGTTAATCAGGTGCTTTCGAGCGTCACATGCTAATCGCGGGGGGGGGGCTCATTTCAAGGGCATACCTGCTTACCGAAAAAAATTTCTCCCCCCTTCATTTTTTAACATCGATCAGAAATTTTGAGCCTCCGCTATAGCACGAAACACGCTATTAGTATAAGGCAATTTTGGACAGTTCGGCCCTCTAACGCTCCAAAATTCTGGAGCCGGTGTGAGTGTAATAGTGAGTGCTCTAGGAGGGGGTGATATGATAAGTATTATGCGCCCGGCATAGGACGTAGTGGTAGAGAGGACAAAATGCTCACGAAAAGAACTCAAACAGTCGACCTTTTGGTATTTTCCTCGGTATATTTACCATTTTGTACACATGTCTGGGGACCAGACAAACCACAATGTCCTTTACACAAAATAAACTGGAAAAACCTTAATAAACATAAAATTACTAGAATATTCGAAAATATTGGTGTCGGCGGGCAGTGTATCGCTCCTGAGCAGCGCCTCAATCCTGTACTCTATTTCTCTCTCTCTTCTTGCAGGGTCAGTAAATTTTTTGAAGCATGAGAATTTTTCCTCATTTTCTTCAAGAAAAAACACAAGCATGAAAAATGAAAATTAGCCTCAGGACAAATATCAAAACAATTTAAACCAACGGTTGAGTTTCGGTTCCGGGACTGTGACCCGGTCCGTTCATAAACATAAATATCTCTCCTTACATAGGAAATAATTAGGCACATACAGAATTACACAAATGAGTTACAATACAAGATCGACAAGAAAAATTACATACACAATTGAACAAGTACGGTACATTTCAACACTTACAAGAAAAATGAAGAGTTTGGAGCAGTATAAACTGACTCGAAAGGTTTGTTATCAATTGCACTTTCAGTGCAAAAATTGGCCTCCGGCCAATTTATCAGAGTAGTATTGCAATGACAGTATGCACATGATATACTGCATATTGCAATGGTAGTATTGCAATGAAATGTGGATAGAATAAAGTACACACATTCCGGTCAATACTGTTCAGTGGTCCTTTAGAGAACCGGTTGGATACTTCGAGCACAGTTTGGAGTGTTGAGGACAAAAAAAAGGGAAGACATTAGGTTGTGAAACGCTGAGCCGCTTCCAGGAGGAGATGATGAAGGATGCGCAGACCCTCTCGATTCAAGTTAAGCAAGTCTACTCGGCGATTCTGATGACCTCTTTTAGGAAAATAAAACTTTTCGTAAAATCGGCGATCAGGTTCCCAAGAGTCTTTACGCATGAAGGGAGAGAAGCTGTCAACCACAAGAACACGATCACGCAATGATTCTCTGGAGCAAAAGTTCGACAACCATTGATTGACCACATCAATCTTGCGATTGACATGCGCAGGAAAGAGAGGAATAGGAGGGATTCTGCCGACGACGATGAAGCGGAAGTGTCTTTCGGCATAAAGAAGGAGGGCTTTCAAGGCCTTTTTAAGGGATGGGACATCAACTTTCGCCTTGATGTCGTCAGTCCCTGCTAAAATGATAAGAATATCCCTGTTTTTGTCGAAGGCTTCATTTCTTGAAAGGCGCTTAAGAATCTGGGTTTTTAGGATCGATCTGAGCCACAGATCATGGTTCGTCGGAGGAAGGCAACAAGCAGAAGCCCACTAACTGCCAAGGATACAGAATCTTCGACAGGAAAATTATTAAGCATACGAACCAATTGACTGGCTCCACGGAAAACGTACATGATGACAGATGAAGTAACTAGGTTAGGTGTGAAGAATACAAAGTAAAGACAAATCAAGAGAAAAGATTAGCTCAGAAGAGGAACAAGAGTTCGGACCAGAGATAAGAGATCAGTTCGAGAGCGGATAAGATACGAACGTTACGCTACCTGATGAATTCTTCCAGAGAACCAGAAGTAACTGTCGTGTCTGCTGGACCAAAGCTTAAAATTTTATGCAATTTCAATACAAAAATTTACGATGTATCGCCATGATCTAGTGATTGGAGGCAACAAATATCTGAGTATCATCAATAAACTACTTGATTAGTAAAATTAATAACTGAATCGCCACCTAGTGATGCTTCTCACCGGAATCTCTGAATGATCACAGAAATGAAATGTACAAGAATTCAGTTAATCACTTACTTGTGCCACAACTCTGCTCAAATTTTGTACAAATTTACAAAAGCAAGAATAAGGATAAAAGGAAACATCGATTGCGCAGCCTTATGCTTACGTACATTCTGTGATTTAGAGTGGAAGCAAACATGAGAATTTCTACTTACAGGTTACCTACAGAAAAATAATGTACAAATAAGAATACTCTACATTCGAGCCAATGGAGGTCTTGGTCTCGATGAAGAACTTGATGTTGCTGTCATCGCTCATCATCACTGTACAATCTGAAATCTTACTCGGGCCACAAAGTAATCATTGCTGAGTACTAGCTTTCACTACTTAACATGCACCTGAAACATAATGAAAGTATAATCAAGTCATATTTTCTCAGCTCTTTTAAACTCATGGATTTTAATCATGAGATTTCATTTCTCTCAAATGGATTTAAGCATCTGTTACTATTAATTTCTTTTCCTTCTTGAATTCCTTTCCTGCAAGTGCTCAGGAGCATATCTCCGAATGGATAAAATTGATTTACTGTGAATGGTGTTGTATCTGAATGTGTGTGGTAAGAAAGTTTCCTTAATTAATTATTTTCCCACACATTCACACACACATTTACTTGTACAGGCATATTTGTGGAACCACACTCCAGAAACTGATTAGTGGAATCCACCCGAGATTTTGCGTAAAATGTGTTGCTTTACTTGCAAAATAAAGGCACACTAGATTAGAGTTCCGAAACACTCTTTAACAAGTGAGATATATGAAAACACACTTCTCATTTTATTGAACCCGGGTTCCACAACGGGCGGGTTCCACAAAATGATGACACACACGCAACACACAGCTTCCGTGTTGCCAAGCTTTTTTAAAAAGAGGCACCCGTGTGTGTGGTTCCATAAATATTGATGTTTCCCACGATTGTCCCAGATAAGGTTAAAATGTTTTTATTTGTCAAAAGAAGGATTCAATAATACAGAAAGCAACTAAAATGGAATACATACCGTATAATGATTTTTTTTTTTTTTTTTTTAAGTTTCAGATTTCAGGGATGAAGGGGCGAGGCCCAAAGTTTAAATTCACAGGGAAGGCAAAATATCCCTGAGTGGCTTATTATCGAGTGGTTGCATTTAAGGTTCGAAAATTCTTGATAGGATCCTCTTTTGAGAAAAACTAATATACAGAGGAGGGGGAGGGGGGCAAACTTCTGCAAGATTCCTTCCCTAGGGAAGTTCCATCCATTCTTAAGTTTTCGTCTTTTAATGACCAGGGATGCCTTGAAATAAATTTCTTGGTATTTATAAAGAGTTTATTCCATCTAAATTTTCAGGATCGCATTCATAGGCATGTTACTTTGCCTTTAAGGTCTTCTTAAGCCTCAGATATACATTGAACAGGGAAACCTTTAAGTTTCGGGGATGTCTTTAAAAATGACCCTCAGAAAAAGTCTTTCAATTCTCCTCATTTCCTAAGATTATTTCAGAAAGAGGAAAAGTACGCTTTGAAAAAATCAACATTTCGCGTCCAGTAGGTAGCTTGCAATTTTTTAGTAACTTTTTCCTAAACCAAAGCAAGCATTTAAAAATTTCAGATGATTTAGAAAAAAATTATGGAGGAACAAGAAAAACCTGATAAAATATATCGAAAAATTCAGAGTTTGATAAGCTAGAAAATTCAGAATCTTTACGAAAAAATTAGGAGGAAATTTAATTTGCAAGGTAGGTGGGGGACCTTTTTAAAATGAAAGGGGTTTAAGCTCAAGGTAAGTGAAACGGAGGTAATCTCTTCCTCTATTCAAGTTACTAAAATTTACAGAACCAACGCTTAGTCGCGTTGATTTCGTTTCAGTTTTAGAATGAAGTTCCGGTTCAGGGTTCCGATTCTGTAATTTTCTATTCTCATTGGTCCTTTTCTCCCTCTGAGCAAATTTCCCGCCAAGACTGAACAGAGACCAATGCAACCAAGCGAGCATTGGAAGAGCATGCCTTCCTTTCCTTCATCTTGGTTTGAGCCAAGTACCTAGATGAGATTGATCCAAGCTGGCATTCCTGGCAGGTGATGGCGTCTTAAACGATTACATGCACATAGAATCTTAGTCTGAAAGACAGCTGAAGAACCTGGTTCAAAACTCTAAGACCGTACCGGGGTATTCAATAACTAAAACATCAATGAAATAATATAATGGATGTGTTCGAATGATACATGCTACAAACGCTTGAGCAAAAAAATGAAATCAAAACTGAATTTTTGCTGAATAAAATAAGGTACTATATTTAAAAACAAGTTCAAAATAAAACTGATAGTACAAGGTCAACTTATGATGAAAAAAAATAAAATAATCGGTCTCCGTAAATATATTTCAGTCTTATAATCCTCATAATTCAGTCTCACACTTTAAGTTTTATAATCGGTCAATAATAAATCTACAATTATTGTTTTAATCAGTGATAATGGGTATTAAAAGCTATTACATGTAAAGTGCTCTTCATGAACTTAGATAACTATAATGCAAATAAGATCTTTACTCTTTTACTTATCTTTGCCCATCATTTTTTTTAGTTTTTTCAGGTAGTTAAAATACCAATGTTTAACATTTAGGACGGTCCGTCTCGACAGAGCAGCTTGATTAGCATTAATGCATTCCTCTGCGTCTTTAAGTCCAATGGTTTTGAAATTTCGAATTTGATTTTTAAAGAACGTTGTGATAGCCATCTGTTCATCAGTGGACCAAGGCGTATGAACTTGCTTGCCCTTTGTGACTAATTTTTTCTGCACATTCGGCCCTGAAACAGAATTAAGAGATTGTTACGAATGATAATCTTAACTTTTTCTCTCATTTTGTATCCTTGCTTCCTCGTGCCTGTGATTTCTATTTTATACAGTTTCTACATTTCTCGTGAATGATAAGCACAGAGAAGGTTCAAATCGGTAATCTGAACTCAATTTTAAATTTTAGGAGCAATCTGGTCTATTAAGCTCAATTTTAAGGGACTACTTGAAGATTTTTAGGAGCTTAATTAAAGTTACGACGCATTCTCACGCATACTTGCTATAACGACGCATTTTGCAAAAAATTTATTCAAGCTGTACGGTTACAGAACTTTCAACTGTAGTATGGGCAAGGCAACTCTGAGAATGCTATTCTAATCAAAACGAAAAGCTCTAAATCCTCATAAAAGTTCAGAGGTTTTTCATAACTCATTGCTTCTTCCATTTGAGACAGTTTTTGTAAATGTAGACTTTTACATGGATAAAAGACTGAAGTAAGGAAAGAAAAATATCATTATAGTCAGTCACGATCGCATGCACTGAAACAGTACATTGGTGGCCACAGTGCGAAACCACGTATCTCCGTTTACGACGTTGCAGACTTTCCGTCATATTATTTTTCTGTGGCAACTTAATTTCTTGAAAACTTCCTTGATTTTCCTTATCTCTTAGCAGAATATTCTGCATACATCTCAAGCTCTCGTTGCCTTGTTTCTCTTCAGAAAAAATAAAATTGGAGCAGAAAGAAACGCCGTAATAGAGATATGTGGTTTTGCTTTTTCCCCATCGAGATGTAGAGGACCGAAGAAAATTTGAAAATTTGCCTCTAAAAAAGGGATAGGAAGGGGCCTGTTGAAAACTATGAAAGATTCTTTTGGGACCCAAATGAGAAACATTTACAAATTCACTGCCTGAAAGATGTTTTACTGTGGAGTATGACTTACTTCTTTTCTTCGCAATTTCTTCGTACTCCTTCTCAGAATCTCCATCAGAACTTGGCTCATAACTGTCGGAGTCATCTTCTATTTTCTGGTTTCTAGTCCGAAGCGGAGGCTTCCGTTTGGGTTTTTTCGGATTCTCCTTCTCTGAATGCGGTAACTCTTTTGAAATATCTTTTTTTCTCTTGGACACACGCTTCACGGTTTCTGGAAAGAGTAAGAGCAATGTTTAAAAAGGGAATCTTTTTTCCAACAATAACACATCTGTGATCGTTTATGGGAATATGGACCTTTTTTCTGTAAAACGCAAAATAGAATGGTACCCTTGCACTCAAGAGCATTGCAGCACAAAAAGTGTTGATTGGAACTCGAGCTATGACCTTTGAGTTGCATTTACAAAATTGTAGTTTCGACAAAAAGCTGCTTAAGCTGCAAATTTTTAATCTGCTGTGTTCAGGGCTTAAAAGTGTTGGGTTGAATCAAAACTTCATGCTCTGTTTTGATTGAAAAAAAAAAATAATAAAATAAACCATACCTACTGTCTGCAATTTGTTATTTGCAAGACTGATACAGCATGTCCTCCCTCAAAACTTCAATAGGTAGCGGACGAAAGGTCTAAGGGCTTTAGACACTCTGTGATATGACAGTGAAGTCATGCCAACTGTTAATAGCCGCCCTCTTTTATAACAAAGAAAAATTACTTATTCATAATAAACTGCCAGAAAGAGCTTTGGTAGTTTGCTATTTTAAAATTTGTTACCATTCGGAAAAAATTCAAGCATTTTGACTGGAAATTTAAATATTCGTACCGCAATCTGGAGGCGGAACATTTTCATATGGTCCATTCTCATTAACGTTTCCCAATTCTTCATTTTGTTGAGTATTTGCCAGGAGTGTATTGCGAGTCTCTTAAATCAGAAAACAACATGGATTACGGATACATAGATGGCAGCCTGTTAATAGTTACTGTAATTTTCTGCTTATCCAAATATAATAATGAATGTAATAATGGCGGCGCAGGAAAAATTCTTTACTGAGCGTCTCAAGTTCAAAAATGAATAAAAAGAGTGATGAAGTTTAAAATATGACCCATATAGGATATTTTATCTTGTGTTAATGTTTCCTGAGATCAAACAATTAGTCCAGGCAAATAAGGAAAAGAGCCTGCAAAAATCCCGGGTAGGAATGTTTTCATTGATTCCTATGTACTTTTTGACGCTGAATCCGAATTTTATCTTTGCACCAGAAATTCAGACCGTAAGTTGCCAAATTTGGCAAAAATGGCCTTAAATCGGCCTCTAGTTCTGATTATGGCCTGTAACTTGCCAAAAAATGATCTGACGACAAATTAGTTTCAAAAATAAAGCTCGTTAAATTTCCTATAAAAGTGTTCCAATACACTTTTTTGCTCAAGGCAAAATTAAGCATGATGGAGGGCGCCGAACTTTAAAAAATGAGCGAAAATTGCGGTTATTGCCGTATGTCTCCTTTTTTACCCGGGTGACGAGTAATTTCTGGACGAATTAATTGAAGATGATACAATTTACACTAAGTTACATGAATTGATGTAAAAAATAAAAAACCCAACACATTCCAAAGTTGCCACACAGTTAAGAATCCAGCGCAATCTGCAGGAGTGATAACACAACAGACGGCTGAAACGCGCCGCCAGGTACACAGATAAAAGATGCAAACAAGCAGCGCTATCAGTATCGGTACATGCATGAGCGCTGAATCTGGCTTTCCAAAGCGAGCTTGCGCCATTCTAACGGGGCAATACTAATGGTCCAAAACAGCCAAAAAACAATTTTAGGTAATTTTGGCAACACTGGAATGTGTTGGGGTCCTTATTTTTTACATCACTTCATGTAACTTGGTGAAAATTTTATCATCTTCACTTAATTCGTCCAGAAATTACTCGTCGGACGTGTAGAAAAGGAGACATAGGGGAAAAAGCGCAATTTTCGCTCATTTTTCAAAGCTCGGCGCCCGCCATTGCGCTTAATTTTGCCTTGAGTAAATAGGTGAATAGAAACACTTTTATAGGAACTTTAACGAGCTTTATTTTTGAAAATAACTACTTTTGTCGTCAGATAAATTTTTGGCAAATTCGGATTTAGCGTCAAAAATTACATAGGAATCAATGAAAAATTACTACCCGGGATTTTTGCAAACTATGAACCCTTTTTCGGCTTATTTTCCTGGAATAAGTATCGGAGAGGGTCAGTTTCATTTTCAGAGAACTGAATTGGCCTATTCAATCATCAAGAAGTGAATGGACATAAGAATGAAACAAAGTACAGTACCTATGTATGACATTGTTTCGAAATTTTTCTCACCTGGTTCACTGGCAACGGGTTCATTCTCGCATACCTCATTATCATCATTTAAGAAGACATCTACGGACACTGCAGGTTGTTCGCTGTCCAAGTCTGGCAAATCTGAAATCATGATACTTGGCATCATAATTTATTCATCCGTAAAAATAATTCGATGAACACATATAGAAGTTGTGAGAGAGAAGATATAACTGGACGGAAACACAAGTGATCAGTGTTTCCGTCTGAATATTAAATTCATTTAAAGTGAGCAGGACCGGCAAGTTATGTTAATAAAGTTTTCCCCCTTTTTCCAGTGCTTCCCCCAGTCACAGTGATGAGGGTCCTCTACTTTTCAAAATTCCAGTTTCTTTAAAGATTTTATAGCATCAAAATTTTCCGATTTATTTAAGCCAGGGGGCTAAAAAAAGGCATTTAAAAATTCAAGCAACGAAATTACTTGACCACCTTGCCCGGATATAAGCGGCTTCGTAATATAGGTAGGTAATCCCTGTAAACGCACCAATCCCTCATTCTATTTTAATTTTTTATTTCCTTTTTAAAAAAAGAAGGGGGGGGGGGGAGTCCTGAGCAACTGTGCAACATCTTAATGTAAAAAAATGTCTTGCTGCATTTTCCATCATTTTCATAATAGAAAACTGACAAGTCATAGTCTGCGATTAAAGAGTTACTCACAGGCATATCAAGCAATGTAAAATGGAAAATTAAAAATTCTTACCATTTAAATTTATTTCATTTAGTTTCTTCCCTGCAAACTTGTTCACCTGACCAGAATCAACTGCCAATAAGATTCGGCTTACTTTGGTGGCTTCGATTGCTGAGTCATGAAGTCTGTAGAAGTCACGATGCACCGCAATATCATGACCCAAATGGCGAGCGAGCCAGTCTGTCTCATTTGTTGATAGGTTGAGGATTTGTGTAACGGTGGCAATATATTTCCTTAATTTTGTGCCTTGGATCAATCTAGGTTTTACCAGGGGTAATTTACCGCAGATTTTACGTACGCAATCATGACCACGTAAATGGGCTTCATCAAATCCTGCAATAGCAAAAATATAAGGATTGTTTTTGTTGATTCCGATCTGAGTCCGATGTTTTAAAAGGAATTCAATTCCTTCCTGCATTTCTTTCGTCAATACAACAGGGACAGACCTATCATGTTTTCCTCGTATGTCCAAAACAGCCATATTTTCGCCAAGCTTTCTTTCCAAGGGTGACATGGCTGCTTTCAACTCATCGGCTGAATTTTCATGCCAGTTGGGCC
Source organism: Bemisia tabaci (assembly GCF_918797505.1). Taxonomy (NCBI): domain Eukaryota; kingdom Metazoa; phylum Arthropoda; class Insecta; order Hemiptera; family Aleyrodidae; genus Bemisia; species Bemisia tabaci. Next base: position 9,288,232 of record NC_092802.1, on the reverse strand, counting down.
GCTTCTCATAGTGCGCTGGTTTCATTTTTGCTGCCTCACCTGTTCGCTTTTTATTAAACAAAATAACACTGACCAGTAGAAGTTCGCTGAAATACCTGCTTTGTGGGATAGTGATACTCTCCTTCAGTTCCTTAAGTACACGATTCAATTCAGCATCAACAAAAGCTCGTAACTTCATAAGATCTTCAGTAAGTGGGAGCAACTCACCGCAATTGTACTTCCGCTCTTTTAGATTAGACAAGGCAGTCGATGAAAGTCGAGTTTTCCACTCCAGTTCCATTAACTCGATGAAATTTTTCGCATTATTGTTACCTTGCTTTGCTTCTTCTCTTACCTTCGGGTCCTCGCTGTTCAGTTGCCTGAGACACATACCTCTGTGAAGGGTGCTCGTTTTTTTTAATAATGGCCCCAGCTTCAATAATAGTGCAGCCTTTTGAAAATTAACTCGCTCTAAGTTCCGCTTTTCAGCAATACATAAATGTTGCACAGCTTGCAGAATATGATCAAAATTTCCAGGGTCGAAACACATAGGCAAGGAAGTAATTTTTTCGTCGATGCTTTGAATTTCAAGTAAAAATCTGGCAAGCATACGCATTGATTGTCTAATATATTCTTTTTGCGTTACGTTGAACTTAGCGTATAGGAATGCACCTAGATGTAAAATCAAAGTATCATTTTTTACGATGCCAGTTATTTCGTCGTCTTTCATACGGGTCATAATATTTTGGTAAAACTCTTGATCTATTGATATGGCAGAGCAATTTCCCAAAAGAGCCTCACTTTTGGAGATAATATCTTCTATATGCCCTTCCGCTTTCCTTTTTTGCATTTCTGCTGACACCCCTACACAGTTCCAAGTATGTTGGCTCAGGTTTTTCTTCAATATGAATCCTAGACAATACGGACATGGCGTGTAATCCGCATAAGTATACAGCCTGGAATCCATCTCAGTGGGACGCCTTACCAGCAATAAGTTTCCTTGTTTCGTGCTCAATACAGAACAATTATGATAAAAGTCACCTTCGCGGAGAAGCAACGTAAATTTATGGTCTCGATCATTTCTACTTTCACCTCTCCGACTTCGCCTTGGTAAGAGAAGTAAATCCCTTACTTCAGGCTCTGACTTTATGACACCGCTCATAATGCCGGACAATGTGATAATGAAAAGTTTGACAAAATAGACAACAATGTCTCTTATCGAAAACTCTTTTATTCTTAGTTTGCTCCTTCGAAATCGTTGGCAATATGATATCTGATGATACTTTTTTGGTGCGCTTCTTCGTTATTTTCTTCTTTTTCGACACAACTGATGTGGAAGGAACGATAGTTTCAACTGCTGGTGGGTCATTTATACTTGAAGCATCTACGTTTCCTGAGTTTTTTGAATATTTCTCCTTTCGTTGAGAGTTTTCTTTCTTTCTTTTAGTTTCATTGGGGACTGGAGAATGGATTTCATCACAGGAATTGTCATCAGAGGTACTGTCAGATGGTTCATAGTCAGCGTCTGATGTTGCAGACTGATCCTCATTATTTGATGCAACACTGTGGTCATTTTCATCCTCATGATTTGATGAGGCAGGTTGGTTGTTTTCATCCTCAAGGTTTGATGCACCAGGTTGCTCGTTTTCATCTTCATGATTCAATGTGCTAGGTTGAGGTTGGTCATTAGCATCCGCATGATTGTATGCGACAGAATCATCGTTTTCATCCTCAGAGCTTTTTTCCTCTTGTGAGCCTATTGGTCTCTTCATAGGACTGACATAAGCTATCGGTTTTGAGGAGGCTTCACTAATGGCATCTTCCTCTATAAAAAAATTCAGAGCTGAAAAACGATTAGCTGTAGAAGAACTTGCTAAACTTTCTGTGTCAAAATCACCCTTGTAAGTTCCGCGTGGACAAGCAGATGTTTCTGCTTCTGAATTAATATCATCGTGGCTTTTTGTGAGATCAGGAATAGTCTTATCAGATTGTACTTCCCGGTTGGTTTCGTTTTCATTCGTGACAATACCTGAAAAATTAAGAAGCCTAATCAGAATTTCATTGATAAAATTACTATTTTAAGCAGGTAAAGGGCTGTCCCCTTATGGTGGCCCTTATTATTTTTTATTCAGTTTTTGACGTTTAATGGGCAGCACCCCGTATATTGGTTCCATTTGATGTGAAAACACTGTAAAACAATTTTAGGCCTTTACGTAAAATTTAAATGGTGCCGAAAACAGGGGGAAATAGCAGCGCGTAAAACTGAAAAGGCGCATTTTTACGCTTTCCGCCGATTTGAGTAGCGTTTTTGAAGGAGGATGCTCAACACCCATTATTATTTATGGTTTTCCTAACATAACTTTGTGTGTAGACTAAGGACATTTTAACATATATTTGCTCTCAGGTAAGTACCTTCCCCCCTTACGATTGGCTAAAGTGGCCCCAAAACGCTATTTAAACTCCCGAAATCGCATTTTTCTGAAGTTCGACGCTTTGTCACCGGCAAATTATTAGACTTCAGGAACCATAATGTTCTTGCAGGTGGCACAACTTTTTGCGTAGATGAAGGCTACTTCAACGAAATTGGTCTCCGATGATTACCTACCACCCTTACGGTAGGCTAAAATGACCCTTAAACGTGCCGGAGTGCCGCGCAAGGCATCATGCGCTAAGGTGATCCACTCTGGGCAACTTCGGAAAATGGACCGCGATGCTCCCTATATTTGCTTCATCCGATCCAAAAACGATATATGCCACGTATTTGTAGTTTCTGATAACGTTAAGACCTGCCACCGTGTGACTGTTTTTTCGGAAAATGGAGAATTTGCAAGGGTCTGAAATATGACGAATTTCCTGTTTAAGTGGAATCTACTGAGTGAACTACCCTTGATTCATAAATTGAGCAATTATTACAGAAGATATGACAAAATAACCCCGATTCTGCTAAAATACATGTGTTTAAATGGGAAATGCCGCCAGATGACGTCACAAGGCGGCACATTTTCTCACTTTTAAATCAATTTCCTCCCATTTCCCATGTCCGAAAAAAAATTTTGAAAAATATTGTGAACTCAGCTCATTAGGCACTTTCAGATGAAGCAATAAAAAACTTGCGTGCAAATTCTTTATTGAAAGAAACAGCAAAAATAGTGAAATAGACGAATATTATGAAACTTCACAACGTCGGTAAAAAAGCAGCGTTGTGCCTCACTTGTGTTCAACCAGGCTTCTAAAATACGAATTTCAAGTTTCAGTACTTGTAAAAAGGTTCAGACACATATCATTCAGGCAGATTTAATTTTATTGAGAGAAATCAAAAAATGTCCGGAAATGCAGAAAGCTCCAAGCTCCAAACTGATGAGAGACGTAAGCACCACGCAGGCACGCACCCGCATATTCAAGCTCCCTGCTCCCTGTTACGCATTACCGTGCCTCCTCAAATAGAATAACGTTGTTTCAAGAGTTTGAAAAGTACATTAACTGTTCCGCTGATAAGCAGATTGCAACAATGGTTCACTGGTAAAACTGCCGAGCTTTGCAGAAAATCCCATGTTTTCTGGGATACGGGTGAACTTGGCAGGCAGTCTGTCCGCTTATCGATCGTCAATGATTTCTTTTTCTGGTGATATGTCTGTGAAACTATGACACTTTCAAAGCCATCTTTTTGGATGGATCGAAACGTTTATCTGCTCGGCAGTTACTCCCCCGTAATTGAAGGAGGTAGACTTCTTCTGAAAAAACAAGTTCTACGCGTTTTATTCTATAGGTAATGTACGAGAAGTTCAATTGACTCCACGCGATAGTGCTCACCTTGTGGCTCAGAATATTATCATTTGATATTTTCATTAAATACCCTGTTACTTATCAGCGGTCTAGAACATGTTTCAGCTATTCCACCTTTATTGCAGATTTCGCTATTTTCGAACATTTGTTGATTTCTCTCAAGAAAATTAAATCCGTCTGAATGCTATGTGTCTGAACACCTTTTACAAGCGCTGAAACTTGAAATCCATATTTTAGAAGCCCAGTTGAACACAAGTGAGGCACAACGCTGCTTTTTTGCCAACATTGCGAAGTTATAAAATATTCGTCTTTTTTACTATTTCCTTCAATTTTCCCAAAAAACAGTCACACGGTGGCAGGTCTTAACATTATCAGAAAGTACAAATACGTGGCATACATCGTTTTTGGATCGGATTAAACAAATGGAGCATCGCGGGCGATTTTCCGAAGTTGCCCAAAGTGGATCACCTTAGCGCATGATGCCTTGCGCGGCGCTCCGGCACCAATAAATCGGCTCCATCGTGACCCTCTCCCCCCCTCCCCATGGGACAAATATGTGATTTTCTCATTCACAATAGGCCTCAAGGTATCTCCTTCAGTAAAAGTCAAGTTTTTTTTTCATTTCGGTCCTCGACGAAAAACGAATTACCGCCTGTTTTCGCCCCATTTAAATCAATGTAATTTTTTTTTTTTGAGATTTTCAACCTCACGGCGGCACGTGTTAATGTTGTCGGAGAGCGAATATATTTGGCAGGTATCATATTTGGATGGTAAGGAACAAAGAGGTGTGTGAAAAAACGGCCAAAAATGCCTCAAGGCATTTTCGAATTTTGATCACTTGGGGTGATACAGTAGCTTCCCAGACGCCCAAAACCGGTCGCCGTTTTGCTTAGAAGCGCCGGGTTGCGACGTTGCCATTTTTTAAAGTGGAAACCTTTAAAAATTCATATCTCCGCCGCATCTCAACCGATTTCAATGAACTTTTTTTTAAAATGTTCCTCTTAGATAGAGCTTTCTAGTGGTATATAGTTTATTGGGGTTTACTTGGCTTTAAGTGGCACTTACGCGGTTTTAGCAGTTCTTGATAGACACAAAAATTTAGTTTTTATTTTACCACGATCGTGGAATCGACGGAATCTAAACAAAAACCAGTCTAAATGAAAGTTCAGATTCTCACCTTTCTAACGAGCACAAGATCATCCCGGAGAAACGTTTAGTTTCCGAGATATGACCGCTCAAAGTTGGTCACATGCGCTTTTGCACAATGTGAATGCGCCTTATCACTAAGTCATTCGCGAACTGGGGGTCCCTTATGTTCAATTTACGTTGAAATAATTACACAGAGCAGTAAGGTGTACAACACGAGCCGTATTTTCACCTTCGGCTGCTGATGTGCGACGTTGCCATTTCTTTAAGTGAAAACTCTTAAAAATGCATAACTCCGCTGCATTTCAACCGATTTCAATGAACTTTTTTTTAAAATGTTCCTCTTGAATACAGCTTTCTAATGGTATTTAGGTCTCTGGCTTTTATTGACTTTAGGGCGGCACTTTGGTCGTTTATATGGTTCTTTGCAGAGATTTTTCGTATAAAAAATAGTGTTGCTATTTTTTTTCTTTTTTTTTCGGAAGGGGGTCTGTATTTCCCCCGATTTTTTTTTAACATTCAAACTAGATCGGAAGATCGACCATCGCTTAAAGTATAATTCAAAAATCTTGGTAAATTAGCAACACCAACTTCTCTTGTACAATAAGAGCGTCGCTTTCAATATTTGTATACGTAAGAATAGTGATTAAAAGAATCCCTTTTTTCAAAGTTCTTTCTTTTAAATTTTGCCATTTTAAACCCTCCCACAACCCGCGGAAAAAAAAAAAAATAAATAAAAAATAAAAATAAAAAGCCTCTGGCTTTTATTGACTTTAGGGCGGCACTTAGGTCGTTTATACGGTTCTTTGCAGAGATTTTTCATGTAATAAATAGTGTTGCTATTTTTTATTTTTTATTTTTTTTTCCGCGGGTTGTGGGAGGGTTTAAAATGGCAAAATTTAAAAGAAAGAACTTTGAAAAAAGGGATTCTTTTAATCACTATTCTTACGTATACAAATATTGAAAGCGACGCTCTTATTGTACAAGAGAAGTTGGTGTTGCTAATTTACCAAGATTTTTGAATTATACTTTAAGCGATGGTGATCTTCCGATCTAGTTTGAATGTTAAAAAAAAATCGGGGGAAATACAGACCCCCTTCCGAAAAAAAAAGAAAAAAAATAGCAACACTATTTTTTATACGAAAAATCTCTGCAAAGAACCATATAAACGACCAAAGTGCCGCCCTAAAGTCAATAAAAGCCAGAGACCTAAATACCATTAGAAAGCTGTATTCAAGAGGAACATTTTAAAAAAAAGTTCATTGAAATCGGTTGAAATGCAGCGGAGTTATGCATTTTTAAGAGTTTTCACTTAAAGAAATGGCAACGTCGCACATCAGCAGCCGAAGGTGAAAATACGGCTCGTGTTGTACACCTTACTGCTCTGTGTAATTATTTCAACGTAAATTGAACATAAGGGACCCCCAGTTCGCGAATGACTTAGTGATAAGGCGCATTCACATTGTGCAAAAGCGCATGTGACCAACTTTGAGCGGTCATATCTCGGAAACTAAACGTTTCTCCGGGATGATCTTGTGCTCGTTAGAAAGGTGAGAATCTGAACTTTCATTTAGACTGGTTTTTGTTTAGATTCCGTCGATTCCACGATCGTGGTAAAATAAAAACTAAATTTTTGTGTCTATCAAGAACTGCTAAAACCGCGTAAGTGCCACTTAAAGCCAAGTAAACCCCAATAAACTATATACCACTAGAAAGCTCTATCTAAGAGGAACATTTTAAAAAAAAGTTCATTGAAATCGGTTGAGATGCGGCGGAGATATGAATTTTTAAAGGTTTCCACTTTAAAAAATGGCAACGTCGCAACCCGGCGCTTCTAAGCAAAACGGCGACCGGTTTTGGGCGTCTGGGAAGCTACTGTATCACCCCAAGTGATCAAAATTCGAAAATGCCTTGAGGCATTTTTGGCCGTTTTTTCACACACCTCTTTAGGGGGCACCTCGGTTTATTGGGCGAAAAAAATAATTTCCAATGTTAGCTTGGACCACCCTATCGAAGTGCCGCCCACTGATGTTTGGTCCGCGTAGCGGCCATTGGACATACCTCCACAAAAATTGGTATGACATATCGATATATTGACTCGTCAAAGTCAAATATCGATTCTACGTGAAAAATACGTTGGAACCTGCGTGCTCCGATAATGTCCGGTTCATTTCTTTGATCTCGGATACATTTCTCAGACCTAGGACCGAGAGGAAGCGATTTCATGCCCGATTAAAATCATCGATTTGCCATAAAAATTGCAAGAAATCAATATGACCGATCGATATATCGACTCGTTGACCTCGAAAATTGATTTTACGAGAATAATAGCGAAGGGCTCGATGTGCTCCAGTCATGTCTGGTAGATTTCTTCAATTTCAATCCCGAAAAATCATCGATTTTCCTTGGAAAATCGTTAAAAATCGATTGAACCAATTGATAAATTGTATTGTCAACGTTAAAAATCGATTTTACTTGTAAAACACGTAGGAATCGGTGTGCTCCGATGATATCGGGTTCATTTGTTTGATCTCGGATGGAGACTAACCAGGTTCAATAGCAAAATATCATCGATTTTCCTTAAAAATCGCAAAAATTCGATATACGCGATCGAAATATCGACTCATCAACGATAAAAATCAATTCTACGAGAAAAAATACGGAGGAGTCGGTGTGCTACAGTCATATTAGGTGCATTTAGTCATCCATGAATCAAAAATAAACAATTTCAATCTAAAAAAACCATCGATTTTCCGTAAAGAATCGCTAAAAATCGATATAACCAATTGATATATCGGCTCGTCAACGTTAAAAATCGATTTTGCGTGTACAAATACGTAGAAACCGGCGTGTTTAACATGTTTAAACAACGATAACAACCCCGTAGACACATCAATTCAACGAGAAAATAGCGAAAAATAAGGCCGGATTTTGACCCCTTTGCCCCCCCGTAACTCGAAAACGGTTCCTATACTCATATTTAAATTTTTATCTGAGTTTTCTGTTATTATAAGCTTCCATTTAAACATTGGTCCGATGGTCGAATCGAATGCCGAAAAGGGAGCGAAATTTTGGGAGGCTCTTTCATGGTACAAAAATGTTAATTTCATTGCAAGAAAATCTCAATATTATTTCAATATTTTCATTGCTCAGCAGTGGCGTGGCGTGCTTTGCGATATATCGATTGATCGGCCATTTAAACCTATGGAAAAGGATCGATTATTAGGGTGTTCGCAGCGAACACCCTAATAATCGATTCTTTACCACAGCTCAAATGGGGAAATATCGAAAATCGATCATTCACGCCTCGCCTCTGTTGCTCAGTGCTACTTGGGATTTAGGGTTTAACCTGAACAGCACTCAGATAGGTAATTATATAATTTAATGAGAAAGATATCCGCGGAAAAGTGAACACTTCCACTACCTACTTTTATAATGAGAAACATCAAATAAACACTTACATAAGAAAAAAATTTGAAAATACAAAGCTCAAACTTACCATCATTGATTAGCCTAGACAGGCATAAAATCCGTTTGGTTCTGTCACTTCCACTCATCCTTTTATAATCCTTTTATAATTGAAAACACAATATTATTACCTATACTAAACTAACAAACAACCGAAGGGAGCCGTACCGCACATCTCCGTAACTTGACACAACAACATCTGAACTCGAACCGGAGCGGGGGCGAGACAACGGCACATTGACGAACACGTGTTGGTGTTTTGGAAATTCCGAGAGCGGAAAAAGGCAATAAAACCCCCAGCCCCCAGATTGACAAAAGACAGCGCGAAGGAATCTCGAAATCGAGCCGGCAGACGGCGAAGCGCCTCCACTTGCCCCGGCTCGCACTTGTCGCGGCGCGTCAGCGGCAACGCTGCTTGCCAGTTGCGACTCCTCCGCCAGGGTACGCTCAGGAGCGCTCAGCCGGGTTCCACAATATGAACCCCGATTTTACACACACTCGCTGCGATCTTACAACTATATTTCTGGAACTCAGCGTCGATCTTTTCTTTTTTCTTCCTTGAGGTCCAAAACGCCCTCCTACCTTGGTTTTGGTCGATTTTGAGCCCTTTCATTTGTGGAACCCGGGTGTGTGGTTCCACAACTGCTGGAGAATCTTGTGAAGTGGTTCCACAAATATCTTTGTACAAACCCAGCCGAGCCTGGTTGATTTTTTACGTTTAAAGTAAAGAAGCAAGGATACAAGAAAAGCCATTTTTCATTTCTATACGCACTCTTTTAGCCTTCAAAGTTTTTTTGGGGTGCCCTCGAGAACTCATTGAAAGTCCTAGATTTTAACAATTAAAAGTCCCTTAAAGTCCTTAATTTTGCATTCAAAAAGTTGTCATAAGCCATGAAATGGTACCTGAATAGAAAAAAGACTGTCTTAATGTAGAGACTTCTGTTAAGGAAAAAGCATGACATACCTTTTTCGGTGAGATTTAATGATGACACACAGGTTACTGGATGGTATACATAATCAAATGTGGTTCAATATCTTGGTCAAGAGATGAGTTAGCCTTGATGAAGGACTTTGTGTCATCATGTAGTTCCCACTGACCATTTCGCCTTCTCGCTTAGGCCACGAAATGAGATCTGGTCGGCACATACTCAATCACACCACTCAAAACGTACCTGAAACATAATACAAGTATACTCAGTTTGCTTCAAAATCATTTATAGAACTGTTCCTTACTATCATTTCAATTGTCTCTCAACGTGCCACTTTTGACTTTGGAATGAAGCTTCATCTCAAACTTACCTTTCGCCGAAATAAACAGAAAATTTGAAAGCCTCATGGAATAATCGTAATATTTTCTCATTATCATCATAGATCATTAGCAGCAGATAGATACCTCTCTAATGGTTAGATTTTCTTTTTGCTTCTTCTCTAGGTTTAACATCAGTGGACTACGTCGTACAAATTCCTTAACTTGAATCATTTACAAGAATTTTGTTGAATAGACAAAACAGTTACACACACTTGTACAATGGACTACAATGGACATGACGTGGGGACAAACATGTTCTCACTTGAAATCAAGATGCAAATCAAGGGGCAGATAAAAACACAATACGCAGGAATGGAAAGGATGTATTGGAAATAATCCATGCATATCGGATCGTCTTTGATTGCTAAAATAAATGAATCGGAATTTTATGCGGCGGATTGCAGGGATTTTCTATTTTTTTTTTATGAAAAGAAGAAAATTCATTGTTACCCACGTAAGCGGCAGGAGGATGCTCCTACATGGGAGAGAGCGTGGATTCGAATTACGCGGGGTCGAGATGGTAGCCGCAGCGCCAATTGGCTCTGAACGCTGGACGACTGCCGCTGCAGGCAGCGAGCGAAGACGAGAAAGAGAATCCGAAGTGGATTCGGGTTTCGTGCGATGCGAGCCGGGCGAGCTGTCAGACCGTTTGACCTTTCGAAAATTTTTCGAAATTAATTTCGGTCATGTCTATATGGTAGTATTTTTCTACAATACTATGAGCAAAGTCTCAGAGGAATTTACAAATTTTCGGTCAAAACTTGAATTTTTGTGGAATTGAATTCCATGTGAGTAGTTTTCTGTAACTAAATTTGATATACTTTTCAAATTCGTATGCATGTCTTTTCTTTTGCTGCGTGGACAATGAACTCTCAACTCACGTAAAACCGTTGCAAGTTTCTGTGCGCTTCAAGGGACATGGAATTCTAGTTACGGGAACATGGCTTTCCCAGTTGGCATGACTGGAAAAAATGCAACGAGACTAGTCCATTTGATTCAAATGAGACGTTCCTTCACATCAAGTACCGCATCCATTTGGATCAACGATATTTCGGTATTGATTAACGTAGAAAAGTTCCAAGTAGACACTTTCGTTTAATTAATTGTCCTTTTTTCCTGGCTTCATCTTCCCTTTCTTGGCTCAATTCATTACTAGTCTGACTGGACTGGACGTTTGAGGTGACTGAAATAGGATACTTGATTTGAAATGGTAAACGAAGTTCGGGTCTTCCTCTTCCTTTTTCTTTCTTTTTCTTCGAAGTCTTGATTCTTCATTCTCCGATGTATGCTTCCTTTTAATAGTTTGTGCCCTTCTGAGGAGGTGCAGCTCTATTTAGGTATGAAGTCTGCAGAAGAGAAGAACAAATTCAATAAGAATTTATAAAATGTATCGAAATGAAAAAAAAAAACTGATTCATATAGTGAAACAAGTAAAATATCTATTTATACTTATGAATTTGCACAAACAAAAAAAACATTTCTAGCAGCGGATTTAAATCATATATTTATCACTTGAAACTTATGCAGAAACAACCTTGGTTGTTCCTGATTATGAAAATGTCCTCCGTAATACTTGAAACGAACACATTATTCATTCGAAGTTATGTTGTTGGTTGTTACTCCCGCCAAGGCCCAATGTTATCCTCTCCCTTTATCCTTTACTAGATAAAACAAAGGTCGCACTCTGAGGATGGCTATAATTTGTTTTAATTGTGTGTAAAATATTCCATCAGATCCATTCGTGTCATTCAGTCACAGAATAATGATTCGGTTCCTTAAAAAAAAATTGAAAGGAAAATTTCCTTGGGAAGCATTAGTAATTATGCTCTCATTGGTGGAGGAGAAGGAATTTGACAAGAGGTGGTGAAACTGGTTCATCACGCGGCACGCGGCTCTTATTGGCTGAACTAGGTACGTTTTGGCGGGTATTTTAAAAACACGCACTAAATGTTGAATAGCGCGATAATGTATCGGAGCGGAGCCGCCTCATCTGAAACTCAGTTTCATTTACAGGGTGTCCTAAAAATCCGTACCCCCCTCGGTATCTTTTGAACGGTTGAAGATAGAAAAACATGCAAGGTCAAAATCGGATTCCACGATGAAAATACCTTAAGTTTCTAGCATTTTGACGTAAAATTCCAAGAAGGGCAAGAGATGAAGCAAACGGAATTTGTGGAGGAAGTCCATGACCGGGCAAACCTACGTTTCGTCCCAGTGTGCGGCGCGGCGTTCTGCCAGCTCGAAACGCGCGCACTGACGCCTTCAAACCTAAGGGGAAACTTCAAGCGTTGCGCAATGCGTGAAGTAGCCCCTTAGGTTTGTAGGAGTCAGTGCGCGTACTGACGCCTACAAACCTAAGTGGCTACCTCACGCACTGCGCAATGTTTGCGCAAACCTTGAGATCCTACCCCATGAGGCCGTCATGCATAACAATAAATAATCACCGCATGATTCCCAAATTACACGCCTCTGATGCATGTCACAATAGCTGTACGGACTTTAAGTTACTTTAATGTGGAGAAAATGGTTGTGAAAATTTTGCAAAGTTGCAATACTCTTAGCCCCTACATGTAAAATGTAATCCATATTCTTATCAATTGGATTTCAGAGGTAAAATAAGAGGAGTGGGAGCAATTTGCGAGAATTTCAGGTAGAATAACAGCTTGCGGAGCGAAGTTTATTAAAAATAATGGGGGAAAAAAAGAAGAAAAAAAATATATAAAGCAGCAATACTTCTTGGATGCGGGAGAAGTTTACTTAGTACCGTTCTAATGTTACTGAGAAAAACTTAGGATTTACAACAAATCTAGGAGCGTATTATTCACCAAAAATCTAGGTAGAGGTACATTGCTCCTTCAGTGGGAAGAATTATACTATGTACTTTTATAAATCATAAAGCAACGTAACAAAAAAATTAGCATCCAATACAGACACAGCATTCAGAGGGTGAAAATAACATATGTTTTCATGACTTAAAACAGAATATGAATTTGCCAACTCCAGTTCAAAGCAGTACAAATGCTCATTGAAAGATATTGTTCTGAAATTTCTGAGAAGAAAGTAAACAACTCCACCACTGCTTACAAAAATGTTTTTTATAAAACCAAATATTGGAAGACTGGTAACTTCATCTACATCTACGTATAGAGTTTCTCCTTCACAATAACGGGTGCCCTTAAATTCAACCCACGGTGTTCTGATTGTAGTCTTATCTTTCAAGATTCCAGGGGTAGGTGTGGTAAAGATAAAATCTGCAATTTCAGCCAAAAATTGTTCATTATTATTAAACGCTTTGTCCGGCCCGGTACGTAATTTATTTTCTGTGAATTCTTTTAAAAGAAAATCATGGCCTAGTTTTAATTGACATTTACGACCCATAGTTAAACAGATATTTCTTCCGCTTGCGACAGCATTGCTGACACTTTTTATTATTTGATGTTTATGTTCAAACCTAATGCAAGAAAAATGCACCAGAGGTCCATGTTTTCGCATAATGCCTGGATAATGAGTGATACTATGGAATTTAAAAGGGAGACATTTCTTTGTTAAACATTTGTACAAATAATGATGTTCAGATATATAGGAGGTTAAGAGGTTGCAAACTGTAAGATCTACAGTTGGGCTCATGACAATATCAACAATTTTGCAGAGAGCTATGTTATTGAACGACTCCTTCAAAAAGATCATGAGCCACATCTACTGCACCATTTGTTACAATATGGTAATTATCAAGATCATGGAAAACACATTTTTCATGGATGCCGGTTTCTTGAAAATTTTTCTTGTTTACGTCTCTTTCGTAGCTTGGGACTGTGCGAAGGAGATCCTCTACTTCTTTAGTCTAAGTTTGTCGTTGTCTCTTGTTAGCTGAACAAATTCTACAACAATAATGACTGGTTGAAAAATTCTGCGTAAAACCTGCAATACTGTTTAGGCCTAAATTATCGCCAATCAATATACTAAGTTGGAAAAACACTTTGACAATCTGGCCGTCTAATGTCACAATGATTCCCTCCTTAGAGAGAAATCTTAATTCTTTAATTATTGGTTTGAAAATTTGACTGTTCCCAAAGCGTTTGAAGTTCGATGACTTAGTCAAAAGAGCCAAAAATATATGATTTAGGGAGGATCTCATGTCTGGTGGTAGACAAGGTAATGAGCAACAAGTGGCATTTATTTTATTGACGCCAGCGTGTCCTCCCAACACATTCCCTACTTCAATATCATCGTTATCAAGGAAAAGTGGAAGAATAATGCCGTCTTTACCTTTTGTAGCATTTTTCCAGCATTGACCCTGAATGACATTTTCAATGATGACGTGTTCGGTCTTAAGTTTTTCCATGTAATCCAGCGTAGTCCGCAAGACACCTTCTTGCTCCAAAAATAAACGGAAAACATGCCGAAGTGGAATAAAGAAACTTGTCTCTTTGGTGCGCACAACACCAAATTTTTTCTTAAATTTTCTTCTTTTAAATGAGTAACCTTAAGTTAAAGGTTTTGGGGGCACGTAGAACCCTTTCTCCTTTAAAATTTTTATCGTACGATAGTTTGTCTTATAAGAATTAAAAGTCTCCTCAACGAAAGTAAATAATTCTTCCACGTTTGGAATGATATATTCTAAATTTGCATTGACTGTATCAGTGGAATGGTGCAAAAACTTATGTTTATAGGCACTGTTGATGCTCTGAACCAGATCAATCACTGATTTTACAGTCATTTCAGCATGAGTCATTGGAATGCTTGGGGAACTGTACATAAGGCTGCAAAAATTAAAAACTTTAGACTCTATTGCCTCCTTGATAGTTTTATTAGTTAGCTCATGGTTCACTTGACTAATGACAGAGTTCTCAAGAGGTGCAACATGTTCAACCAGTTCAGGAAAGGAGCTTGAAATATTTTCAGATATTTCAGTGCCAGAAGCTCCAGAGGTTGAAAACATTCTCTAAGGATTGGTTGTCAACAATTTCAAAATTTGAGGATCCAAGTTGATCTTCAATAGTGCTCAAAAAAGCAGACTCCTGCGAGCCATTTAAAACAATGCTTTGACCTAATGAGCTTTTTTGCTTTTTGCAGCTGGACATTTATGTACTTGCAAAAAATGTTTTTTGAAAGCTTTAAAATTCAGGGTTCGGTGGCACAATTTACATTCGACTGGATCCAATTGCGTCACTCCATGAAAACACTGTAGGTGACTGAAAAGAGCATCAACAGAGACAAAGCAGCGATTGCACCTGGATTTTACACAAGGGATCATTTTTTAATCTGAACTACAAAAATTATACCAATTCGGAGGAAAGACGTATCATTACACTTAAATTAAGGAATTTATAGGATGAATTTATGAGAATTTTAAAGGAGAAATGATTTTACTTATTCCTCAACCTACAACAAAAGTTATCTTATCTAAAAATTTGCGAGCGGAAATGAAATTAGGAAAAGATTCAGCAAAGAGCTTGAAATTAATGATGCATGAGCTCATGTTTCAACGTAGTCAAACATGGATACTGGAGTGCATCTTCAGGTTCAACCTCATACATAAAACTTTTTATAAACTTACGCTCGGCTCCTACCCGGTCTTACGGTCTTGGAAGCCGCGCGGGCTCCAGGGGACATCGGCCGCTGTGTCCGGTACTAGCTGGCTAACGGCGCGTTAACACCGGGATCACCAGTGTCCAGAGCAACCGGGTCACAGGGCCGTAGTTTTTTGGCGCGTATACGTAGTATACCGCCTTTGCGATCGTTTCGACCCCCCACTCGATACAATAACCGAGTCCCTTAGTTCCTTACCGAAAAGTGACTACCGCGAACTTCTGAGATTTTCCAAAGCGTGTAAAAAGTTTATTTATCCGTCAATAATTATGATTTAAAGTTGTTTCTCATTCTGGGGCTCTCTAGTTTATGTGTAATAAATATCAAGAGTCTACGTTACTTGGTTTTTCTTAAAAAAAACCTTAGAATGCGACGCGCTGATTTAAAATATGCATATATAAGCAGAAGCAAGCGAACTGATTCGAGGATGGCTGATCAGGTCGGCACTCGTTGAATGAGAAATTCACTTCTTCGTTTTGTTTAAAACGTTGCTTTGACAGATCTCCATACCCTGTTATCCTTTTCAAAATTTGGTACTCCCTGCTCTGATAGCCAGGGCCAGCAGGATAGTGGTAAGTGCAATCTGTGATGAGCCTCGAGACTCATTAGCCATGTGCTAACCGTGGCCCATACAGAAATTCACTCCCCTCTCAAGCCAAAACAGTGCACAGGCAGGCACAAACCCAGGTAGTGTCCCGGTCCTGGCTCGGTTCGCCGCGTCGCTTCCCAGCTGAAGAACAAAAGGCGACCCTCGCGGCCCTCGCCACAGTCAGACCTAATTACTTTCACTCGATTACCCATTTCACCGTCACGCTGGGATCCATCAAATTTTCGAAAAAAATTGTTTCGCGAGTACTTAGCAATTTTTTCCTTACTCTCCGTTCAAAGACGAATTGAAAGAGGTCTCATTCATAAAAATCGGCCGAATAGAAGAGAAGTTGCAGTATTCGAAATTCGAAGAAATCAACGAAATTTCTCCAAACAAAAAATAAAATGAAGGGGACAAAAGAAATGTATAAATTACAATTAAATATAATTGACCTCAGAATTTGGCAAGCAATTCAACTATATAACGGAGAAAAAATTGGGAGAAATTACAAAAAATTCGCCTCTTGCAAGGGGCTTCCTTGTAAGAATTTTAATCTGAAGGCAAGGATTGAATACCAGCGCAATACACCATACAATACATGGTGTGCCTGAACGAACATTTTTTTTGTGTTAAAATCGAAAATTCTTTATATTTTTTAACTACAGTGTCTCTTGAGTCGTTTAAGCCAAAAAAAAAAATTCCGTCAAGGTTCTGGAAAGTAAAAGCGCTTTAAAAGTATTCTGGGGCTATGTATACTAACTGTGTCCACACATGGTTTCTGTTTAGCATATCCATGTGTAAGTATTTTTACACGTAGAATCTAATTTTCACGTCAGGGAGTCGACACATCTCGATTTTTTCCATTTTATACGGAAAATTTATGGTTTTTCGGGATTGAAATTATTATTTTCTCATGAAAAATAAATGCACCCAAAATGACTATAGCATAATGATTTTTATATATTTGCACCCACGAAATTGGTTGGTAAATTCAACGAGTGAGTGCATCGACCTGGTATATCAAGTTTCTGCAATTTTTTACGGCAAATCGGTAGATTTTCGGGATGTAGATTGCTTACTTTCAATTCATGAATGAATAAAGCATGGACATGGTTGAACTTCTATGCATGGAAATACGTTTAAAATAACAAAATCAAGACATATTTAATGCAATTGCATTTGTATCGAGTCAATTTCTTTTCAATAATATATCGGGATTTATAATAGGTACCGGTGATTTGGATATTTTAGCCCCAAAAAGACCTTTAAATCGACTGTATCTTTCAGGAGTTCGACAGAATTTTTCCTTTCTTCGCTTAAATTATTCCGTAGCACTTTTCTTTAAGAATCTGATAAGATATTGCTGGGGGCAGATCAAAAAACTTAAACTCGTTTGAATGGCTTTCTACACTCACAATACAAGGTCTCGTCAAAGTGCGTCGTTGAAGAGTTGGATCGTATGAATTCTCTTGTTGTGCTACTTGCCTATTTTGAAATCTCTGTAAATGAAAACTAAAGGGGTTGATAAAAACATACTTACTTTGTACACTTCGGTGTACGCGCCACTCCCAATATGCATGATAATTTGGTACTCTTCATTTTCCATGACTATGGGGTGTGAGTTAATGACGCGCCTTATCAACACATTGTGTTGGAGTTCACTGCTTGTTTTTTGAGTGTGTGTATATTCTTATTCTTCATATGATTCCTGCGTTCTCCTTAATAACATGATATTTTGTCATTTACTTGACCGGACCTTCCGCGTCGAACAAGTTGGGTCTTTCAATCGTCGGGTTGTAATATACGTCGGCGCATCTCATGTTCCAACATCCTTGGGTAATGGTCCTCTCGCTGGGCCTAACGTCATAGATGATGTGGTTTTTTGAATGGAGGTCCCCTCGGATGAAGCTCAGTCTACTATCTGTTGTTACTCGGAAGGTTCGCGCTTCCGTCCCGAGTGGTTGTCGTTAACAGGTTCCCATCGCAAAGCTTTCTCTATTTTTGCTTCAGTGAATGTTGTTCCAAGCATGTTGCACAGATTTCTCTTCTACAAACTTATTAACTTTAGTTCGTTGGAGTGTACCTACTAATCGAGCAAGACAACAAATGAGGCACGATATTTGGAAGTATTTGAATCTTTAGAACAATTATGGATATATATAAAGATGGGAAGGAGAAGGGGAGCACGACTGAAAGGGAATAAAAACCTTTAAACTTCTGATTCTCTGACTACAAATAAATTACCCTGCAACGTGCAGGCGTCTTTTATGCTTAAGTTTGCAGTGTCCATGCTTACTTCAAACACACCCGGGTTGGGGTAGTCTGCGTAATTGTTGAACAGGTGGGTCAAATCCGGCGTCATTTGATTCAGATTCGCCATTTTGTCTAAAAAAAAAATAAGAAATATATCGATTCCTACGTTCTCCTTAATAACATGATTCTTGTCATTTACGTACAAGTGTTTCAAAAGGGTTCTTCGAAGCTTGACGCCATGTCCGGACCTTCCGCGTCGAACAAGTTGGGTCAACATATAGGGTGATGAAGATGGTGGACTGTTTTGTAAGGCCGCACATTTTATTAAATAAAATAAACTTTTTTAAAATGTTCGATTTGTTCCTCATCATTGACTTGGTACGCATTTGCCAGTAAAACTGTCACTTCTGCAATCAATTCAGACGGTCCATGGTCTGAAAAAGACAAGATATAAATTGTCTAGATTAACAGAAATGATAAAACGGGCTTACACCGTCATGAAAATAAAGAGAGGCATGAGTTTGATTTTAATAACCCTGAACAGTTGTGCTACTTTGAGCTTAACTGGCTCAAAACACAGACATAACCTGTTTGTCGTGTATATGCTGCACATGAAGTCCCATAGTGTGCTGCTTATTCAATTTGAAATGCATTCTGCTTACCTTTTATAAAATTCTTTCTCTTTAAATAAATTGCCCATAACGTACAATAATAAAATGTATTATCTACTCGTACAGAAAATAGTACATCCTTCTTGCAAGCCTCACTGTTTTCACATCACATCTAAACAAAACACAATAAATTAACCATAATGTACTAATAGTTCAGCAAGTAGGTATAGCATAACATAGCCAAACTTTTAATAATTCACTACTTCCTTTTTGTAATGCCTGGGGCCATTGAAGTATCAACAATGTCTCCAAAAAGCAGAAACCATTCCCAAATATCATTATTTGGCGTCACATTACTACCCAAAATTAGTGGAACACACTTCATTAAAGTTATCATTTCTGATGCTGATAATTTTATGGTCTGCCTGTTGAAATTTTTAGTTATACTGAAAGGTTTATTTCGTGAGTCAATTGGCCAAAGTTAATTCTGATATTCGTAGGCACAGCATTTCACATGAGATGCACCCAACATCTATTAAGTAATTAAAGAAGATGACCTAATTTGAAGTAACACACAAATGGAAAATTTCAAGCAGTATGTCTCCACTGACTTTATCTAAGATGAAAAAATGAGGTATACTCGGTTCCATACACATTCCTCATGAATACCTGTTTCATTTGCATTGTTCAGAGCAACGTCCTCTGCACAATTAGTACGATTTCTAAGACTTTGAATATTTTCTTCAATCTGACCATTAATTTCATTGATATGAATTTTGCAAGTTCGGCAAGGATAGTGAGTCATAGAAAAGTTCTGATAAACTCACTTTCATTCAAACCGAGATTATCAGTACTTAGGTGGGCTAGGACAAAGCAAGTGGTTACAGCACGAGTTGGAGTGGTGATAACAACCATCCCTTCATCAGCCAGGTATTTTAACTCTTCAATTAGGGGTCTAAATAAAAGTTCATTTGCGGAGTTTTTTTTTGTCTGCAGCTTGAAACATTTAACATAGGAAAATTGAATTTAATGACAATTAATATTTTGGAGGTAGACAAGGAACAGTGGCATATACTCCAGTTAATTTAGTTTAACCTGCATGGGAAGATAACGGATTTCCAGCTCCAAAATCATCATCATAAATTATTAGAGGGAGGTATAATCTATCTGGATGTACGGCTTGTAAATTCACGGCATGTACGGCTTGGTGATAACAACTATCCCCTCATCAGCCAGGTATTCAAACTCTTCAATTAGGAGTTGAATGAAAGTTCATTTGTGGAGACTTTTGTCAGCAGCTTCGAACATTAAACATGGGAAAATTGAATTTATGGGGGGTGCTATGTGGTGGCCCTGAAAAGGGCCGTTTTCAAAGACGTGGAGCGAAACCCCTCCCGCTACCAACAGACCGATGTTCCACCAAATGAGTCGAATGTAATACCCCAGTGTGTACCCTAATTCCGGAACATTTTACCAAGGTAACCCTATAAGGAATTTCTGTGTCCGCAAAGGAGTTTAGCTGAGCTTAGGGTGCAGCTCTTCTTTGACGATGTGAGTGAAGCGACCGGTATTCACTTATTGAAGCAATGTTAACGACAGAATATTCTATGGTGTATAACGCGGCTCTAAAACTAGTAACTGGAAATTATCCTTGTTTTATGTTGATAGAATCCTTGTAGTAACTGGAATTATCCTCGGAATACCTGGAAAATTTCCGTGTAATGACGGGAAAAATTATTTGGTTTCACTGAAAAAATTCCGGAGACTCCGTCCCTATTTTCTGGCCTTTGAAGGCATGTATATATGTACTAATTTAAAAAAAATATCATCAGAGAGAAATTTAGAGAACAGGAATGCAAAAAAAATTCTTCAGTCTCTATCATTAACTGCTTTGGCAGAAAAATTAGTAACTACATAGCCTCTTTGTTTCCACCTCTGCTGGAACATCAAGTAACAAGAAAAACACAAGCATGAAAAATGAAAATTAGCCTCAGGACAAATATCAAAACAATTTATAAACCAACGGTTGAGTTTCGGTTCTGGGACTGTGACCCGGTCCGTTCGTAAACATAAATATCTCTCCTCACATAGGAAATAACTAGGCACATACAGAATTACACAAGTGAGTTACAATACAAGATCGACAAGAAAAATTACATACACAATTGAACAAGTACGGTACATTTCAACACTTACAAAAAAAATAAAGAGTTTGGAGCAATGTAAACTGACTCAAAAGGTTTTTTATCAATTGCACTTTCAATGCAAAAATGGGCCTCCGGCCAATTTATCAGAGTAGTATTGCAATGATAGTATGCATATGATGTATTGCAATACGATGCGACGATGGTCCTTTAGAGAACCGGTTGGATACTTCGAGCACAGTTTGGAGAGTTGAGGACAAAAAAAAGGGGAAGACTTTAGGTTGTGAAACACTGAGCCGCTTCCAGGAGGAGACGATGGAGGATGCGCAGACCCTCTCGATTCAAGTGAAGCAAGTCTATTATCGGCGATTCTGATGACCTCTTTTAGGAAATTAAAACTTCTCGTAAAATCGGCGATCAGGTTCCTAAGAGTCTTGACGCATGAAGGGAGAGAAGCTGTCAACCACAAGAACACGATCACGCATTGATTCTCTGGAGCAAAAGCTCGACAACCATTGATTGACCACGCATCAATTTTGCGATTGACATGCGCAGGAAAGAGAGGAATAGGAGGGATTCTGCCGACGACGATGAAGCGAAAGTGTCTTTCGGCATAAGGAAGGAGGGCTTTCAAGGCCTTTTTAAGGGATGGGACATCAACTTTCGCCTTGATGTCGTTAGTCCCTTCTAAAATGATAAGAATATCCCTGTCTTTGTCGAAGGCTTCATTTCTTGAAAGGCGCTTAAGAATCTGGGTTTTTAGGATCGATCGGAGCCACAGATCATTGTTTGCCGGAGGAAGGCTGGAGGAACAGAGAAAAAACTACAGGATATTAATACACATTCAGCCAAGCTGCACCGACTCCACGACCAGAGTTAGAGCACCATATTGGTCGAATCTCTCGACTGCCTCAAAACCCTGGTCGTACAGCCAGTACAGCTTGTCTGCTAATCTAGATTTGCCGGTCTCATTCACGTGGATGCCGTCGTTACCAAAATTTTCTCTCCCCAAGTGTTTGCTTCTCAGGATAGCAACGTTTCTTCCCGCGGTTCTCCTTCTAATAAATTTTTTCCCCATTCTTTTACTCACTTCCCTGACTTTCCTATTAAAATCCACCCCCTGGTCGAACCGCGGGAATAATTCCACCCAGATTACAAACCCATTTCTTCTTGTGGTTTCGGCTTTGATTTCTTCAATTTTCATGGAGTCAACGATCTCCTTTGCACTACGCTCCATATTCACGTCATTCCCCCCTGCTATAATGACGGTTACCACACGCCTCCTGGGCCTACTTTGTCTAACTGCTTCGTTGAATTTTGCCCCCGGATTGCAAAATACTTTCAAATCTGTTCCCGCCTTCCCTCCTATACATGAATTCCCCCAGCCACCTTCCATGGGACGACGCGTGTATTTCCATTTAATAACATTTTGCCCCACAGAACAGAGGAACACTAAAGAAAATAACGATAATTTGCACCTTTACGATTTACTATATTACACCCACAATTATATCCCTATACAACCCTACTTAGTACCCTAATTCAATTGAAAACCTTGCAGAGAAAAGAAAAGAGCCAAAGGATAAACGAACAAAGCACACGAATACCGAACTAAAGGCTAGATCAAGTGATAAACGCTTCCCTTTACCCCTTTCAACCTTACGATCTGAGAACGGTGACGGAGCGAGGCAGCGCGCGTCCTTCTTCCACCGGAGTCCGCTGAACACTGGTGACGGTACCAACAGAGTGGAACTTGTTGGTCCGTGCGACCAGCATAGGCCACGAAATGAGATCTGATCGGCACATACTCAATTACACCTCTCAAAACATACCTGAAACATAACACAAGTTTACTCAGTTTGCTTCAAAATCATTTATAGAACTGTTCCTTACCATCATTTCAATTGTCTCTCAACGTGCCACTTTTGACTTTGGAATGAAACTTCATCTCAAACTTAACTTTCGCCAAAATGAAAAGAAAATTTAAAAGCCTCCTGGAATAATTGTAATATTTTCTCTTAAAATGTATCGAAGTTTCAAAAAAACCGATTCTTTTAGCGAAATAAGTTTTTACTTATGAATATGACATAAAAAAAAAAAAAAAAAAAAAAAAAAAAAAAAAAAAAGAAAAAAAAAAAAAAAAAAATAGCAGCGGATTTAAATCAAATATTTATCACTTAAAACTTATGCTGAAAACACCTTGGTTGTTCCTGATTATGAAAATGTTCTCTGTAATACTTGGAAGGAACACATTATTCCGTTGAGGTTATGTTGTTGGTTGTTACTCCCGCCAAGGCCCAATGTTATCCTCTCCTAGATAAAACAAAGGTCGCACTCCAAGGATAGGGCTATAACTTGTTTTAATTGTGTGTGAAGTATCCTATTAGAGCCATTTGTGTCATTCTGTCACAGAATAATAATTCGGTTCCTAAAAAAAAGAATTGTAAAGGAAACTTTCCTTGGGAAGCAATAGAAATTATGCTCTCATCGGTGGAGGAGGAGGAATTTTACAACAGGCGGTGAAACTGGTTCATCACGCCGGAGGCGGCTCTTATTGGCTAAACCAGGTACGTTTCGGCGGTTATTTTAATAACACGCACTAAATGTTGAATAGCGCGATAATGTATCGGAGCGGAGCCGCCTCATCTGAAACTCAGTTTCATTTACAGGGTGTCCCACATTTCCGTACCACCCTTGGTAACGTTTGAACGGTTGAAGATAGAAAAACATGCAAGGTCAAAATCGGATTCTACGATGAAAATACCATAAGTTTCTAGCATTCTTACGTGGAATTCCAAGAAGGGCAAGAGATAAAGCTAACGGAAGTTGCGGAGGAAGTCCATGACCGGGCAAACCTACGTTTCGTCCCAGTGTGCGGCGCGGCGTTCTGCCAGCTCGAAATGCGCGCACTGACGCCTTCAAACCTAAGGGGATACTTCAAGCATTGCGCAATGCGTGAAGTAGCCCCTTAGGTTTGTAGGAGTCGGTGCGCGTTTCGAGCTGGCAGCACGCTGCGGCGCGGCTCGCCCTGCGGGTGGGTGGTGACCGGTTTCTCGCGGTGAGAGCTCCCTGGTGGAGAAACTCGTGTAGCGTGTATTTTTTTTTTTTCTTTTTAAATTTTTGAATTTTCAAACTACACACAGGTCGTGTGAAGTTATATTAGGAAACTCTCAACGCCAGATGAAGTGTAATAATGCAAGGCGGGTTGTGTGCGCTGCGGACGGCACAGGGCGGCTCATGAAATTCTCCCTTGTGCTCTTTCGCCTCCAACATACGATTACGTTTTCGCCCTTACGCCTTAATCGTTTAGAAACCCAAATTACTACTTTATAGAGGTATAAACTTTTGCTTGTAAAAATGCTTGGAAGAACCTGACTAGCTCTAGTACATGGTAACCAACAATGTAAGCGCTTTCAAGAATCATGCCCTGAACCGTACAATATTTGTCTCTTTCGGAAAGGCTCTTGCCGCACGGCAGTGTGGTGCAGATGCTTGATAGGAGTGGCAGAAATCACTTTCTTTGAGCCTCAGCATCATGCTACTGAATGACAAAAGTCTTGCATTAGAGGACCAATATTGTGAGATAAAGGCTAAGGTTCTTGCACAGATTTACTTGTATGCTACTGTGAATCACCTCACAGCCTAACTTTTTTTCTTTTTTATGTACATGAAGTACTAGCAAAAATATGAAAGATTATGAAGATTTTCAAACCTCAGGATCAATTTGAATATCCACAGTTCATTGACGTCCGAAACATTTTGATTGCTGGGTGTATTCTTGTGTAATCTTTCAAAGCCTTGCTTGAATCTGATTTTATCTCCAATAGGCATTAAGAGTATTAAATCCGAAAAATCAGAATACGAAGTTTCTTTCATTAGATTCAGATCAATCTTGTAATCTGGAATGAGATATTTATAGGAATGAAACAATTTAAAGACAGGGGTTTAGGTTTAAATCAGTTTATGGGATAACTTTGGTAGAACCTTCTGTCTGTGTTAAGTAGATGATTTTCTAGCACCTCGAAAATTAAAAAAAAAAAATGACGTGAAATCCTAACTCGAGGTTGGAAGGCACTGCTTTCAACAGTATGTTAGGCATGTGGGTGTGGCAAACAAGATAAGGTTGTTTCCGGTCAAGGTTTTTAAATGAGTGGGTACTTGAATGCATTTGAAAAAAAAAGAAAAAGGAAACTCCTTGAAAATGAAAGGGCATTCTAAACTTCTAGGTATGAAAATGTCACTTAAAATAGGTGCTGAGTGATTCCATAGAGCAATGGCAGTCATCCAGTAATTAGCTTGAAGTCAGCAAGTTTTCAAGAACAACCCTCTGACTCTCAACGTGTCAATCGGGTAATCAGAAAGAGACCGATACCTACGTCTAGAGAACGCACCTCTTGTTGTAGAATGTTACACAAGAGAAGTACCCCTTCAAGATTCCTGAATATTTTCAATAATGAGTGCGGTGAAGAACTTAAAATTCTAGACTAAACTGACTAGAATTTGATGCAGATAGTTAAAACTATTGAGTAGGTGAGTGAAAGCTGTGCATGAGTAGGTAATGCTACAGTTACATGTGCTGAAAGCTTTGATAAGTGATGTGTGAATTCTGGGTGGGCAAAAATTTCAAAATGCTAGAGAACTTCTTTGATTTTAAAGCTCAAGCTGTGGATGGTACTAGCGCATATGCCTGGAACTAGTGATGGCACTTCCACAAAGTTATGGGATCAAAGAGGTTTCATGAAGCGTTTTTACATTTCTGTCAAAGAACCCTGGAGCATTGAGCCACACATTAGAAGGTAGTTAGGTTAGGCGACTTGTACTGAGCAACGGACAAGCATGCATGAGATCTCTGTGTTGCTTTGTTCACTGAGCAACATAATACAGGGTGGGCCAGAAGTTCCAGGACGGTCGGCTAACTTTTGAACGGTTCGAGATAGAAAAATGAAACTTTGGGAATGTTCCTATCTCAAAGGGGACCATCTTATGGGGGAGTCAAAATTTTGGTCCCCCTAAGGGAGGGGGCGGGGGGCCCCCAACTTTTTTTTTTCAAATGGCAACCCCTATCTTGTGATACCTCATTCGAAAGACCATAAAAAACTAAGAATTTTGGCGCAAACCGCAGATCAATATCTTAATTTTTGACCGAGTTATGATAGGATCAAAGGTCAAATTTGACCTATTTTCAAAAAATCACAACTCCGGTTCAAATTATCGTAAAGAAAAAAATAAAACGGGAAAATTTACTAATTGTGTTCGCTTTTTTGTAAAAATTGCAGAAATCACTTCGAACTAATTTTAAGGGGGGGATTCGGACCCCCAAATACGTCAATTCAAAGGTCATTCAATTTTCCCGTGAAATAAGCCAATTTCCCCTAGATTTGCCTCCACATTATCTCAGTAAGGTCAAAATCAGTTCAACATTACGTTGGGCAAGTCCCTTCAGGAAAAGTAAAAAAAAAACGCAATTTAAGGTAATTAAATTTGACCGTTTAAATTGGTTTTTTTTTTTTAACTTTTCCTGAAATTTGGGGACTTGCCCAACGTAATGTTGAACTGATTTTGACCTTACTGAGATAATGTGGAGGCAAATCTAGGGGAAATTGGCTTATTTCGTGGGAAAATTGAATGACCTTTGAATTGACGTATTTGGGGGTCCGAATCCCCCCTTAAAATTATTTCGAAGTGATTTCTGCAATTTTTACAAAAAAGCGAACACAATTAGTAAATTTTCCCGTTTTATTTTTTTCTTTACGATAATTTGAACCGGAGTTGTGATTGTTTGAAAATAGGTCAAATTTGACCTTTGATCCTATCATAACTCGGTCAAAAATTAAGATATTGATCTGCGGTTTGCGCCAAAATTCTTAGTTTTTTATGGTTTTTGCGTTTGGCCCAGATATTCCAGACCAAATTTTCATCAAAAACCAAAGTCTGTCATCGGTGTCAAACTCGCTCCTAATGTAAACAAACGAAAGGCGACATAGTCGGACGGTCAGCTAGGGGTATGTCCGGACATAAACAAAGCGAAAGCGTACCCAGAGCGGACTTCCTCGAGATGTTCCAGACTCAATTTCTCAGCGTTAGCGTTTCTTCACCTCGACAAAAGAACTTTCGTCCGCGTCTAACATTTATCCCTTTCGTAAAATCAAATATCAGTTACCTCGTTGATCTGTTCATGGTGATTTCAAGTGAAATTGCGGCGAGATACTCCAGACTCCTAATGTAAACAAAGCGGCCTGTACCTGGTCGAGATGTTCCGGACTCATTTCTTCATTTACGTTTCTTCATCTCGACCAAAGAAGTTTCTCGCGCATTCAAAGTAACATTTTCCGGTTCCATTGTTAGAGAAGAAACAAGTCATTTTGTTGTAAGTTAGGATAATATTTGTGTTGATTAAGTGGCTTGAGCATTGGACTACCTGGCTGCGCCTTGCATAGCTGCCTCTATATCAAGATGATTGGGAGAAAAGCTTACTGGTTGATGTGCGAATCTGAATCCTAAATCCCTAGGAACGGTAGTTGTGAAAACCAGATGGATGTACAATGCTAGGTACCTTGCTCCTCACTCACTTTCTCATGGATGTTCACTGGTCTCTCCAAGGTTCTGGTTTTGCGATGCGTTGAAGCCAATGCTTTAAGTTTAGCTATAACAACCAGGCTTCGGAGATACTAATTAACAATCCTAGCAGTCACCAAATTCTCCAGCAAACCCGCATAGTTGTCTATTAACAGCTGAAGAAGCAATGGAAACCGTATTTACCTATGACAACAAGATTTTTTCCGTTGGAACTCTGATAGTATAAGTATGAGGGGAACTATCACCTTTAAGGCACGTTTCTCCATGAATTTTCTTGTTTTTTGGCATCAAACTAAGTAGAACTCAAGGAAAATGAGGCAAAACTTTACAAGTTACCATGTAAGGTTCATCTGCTGAAAAAATAGAATAAAGTCTAAAATTCCTAATGAACATCACCAAGATGGTTCTGCCACCAGCAGTTAATTTTTTAAGGCACGGATCAAATACGGTTATCTATTATTCTCACGGTGCCCATCAAATTATAGGTAAGAAACCTAGTCCTGTAATAATAATGGCATGGAATGACGGGCTCTAATTGGTGACTTGACCATCCCCAATAAGTTATCGAAAGAATTTACTTCTTAAAAGATCCTTTGCGAATAAAGCCAAGTAAATATGCAGATAAAAGTCCCGTGTAGAGTCCCTTTATACCCAGAGTTAAGACAACTCGATTGTCAGCTGACTGGCAGCCGGCCTTGGCTGGCCATGGAGGCCGAAACGAGTGCACCCAAACGAACGATATTGAGGGATAAGGATCAGGAATCCTGCGATGTCTGTCACACAAAAACAACAACATCAACAAACTGATCAATTAAAAAGAAAATGAGATTGGTTCGTGAATAATTTCTTAATCTATTTTCATTTTGGACCGATGGCAATAACAATTTACTCTTGATAAACCGCAATTAGGTAATATTTTCATTATCCTTGTTCACATTCGAGGTACCGCCATCTTGGTGCACTCGTTTCGGCCTCCATGAGCGAGAACCAATCAGAATTGGATTTTTTTTTAGGCCACTTTCAGCCCAACCAAAAAGTAAGTTGTCTAACTCTGGGTATAAAGGGACTCTAGTCCCGTGTGATAGTGAAGTGTACTATCAAAGTAATTTCAAAGGGAAGGGATGAAATGTTCAAAAGGTAACGTCCAATGCAAAGTTGTAGAGACGCTAGGCACAAATTGGACAAGGTGCCGCTAAGTAATGATTAAATGAATTTTTTATTGTTATTAATTACGGAAAAGAGGAAAAGAGAATCAGGCCGAATGCCAAAATCCAAAATTCGAAAAGTGTAGGGTGGTGTAGGAGCCGAACCTTCCTCGAGATTACGGGCGGCGAGCGGCAACCTGATTGGCTACGAAGATTGCCGAGCATGGCCGAAGGCCTACTCGCCGCTTGGTAGGTGTTGACGGCGGTTTGACAAACAGCAGTTTTTGGTGAAATGTGGTCCGGAATATCTGGGCCAATCTGTTCACTCGTTTTTTATGGTCTTTCGAATGAGGTATCACAAGATAGGGGTTGCCATTTGAAAAAAAAAAGTTGGGGGCCCCCCGCCCCCTCCCTTAAGGGGGACCAAAATTTTGACTCCCCCATAAGATGGTCCCCTCTGAGATGGGAACATTCCCAAAGTTTCATTTTTCTATCTCGAACCGTTCAAACGTTAGCCGACCGTCCTGGAACTTCTGGCCCACCCTGTATACAATACCTAAAGAAGCTGGTCAATATCAATAAAAATCAGAGAACATATGCCTAGAAATGATAAGGTTTACCTTCGACGAGTTGAGCAGAACTCGGGTCATTCCTTACTCTCCGACTAGGATCCGTACAAAGTCCGTGTACGACATTCTTCTTAGTTCTTCCTTGAGTACTTATCACCAAAACAAACTTCTTTCACTCTTTTCACTACATATTAACTTTTACACGCGAACACACAAGACAAATGACAACAAAGGAACACTGAAACCAAGGTAAATACGACGGACTAGTCAGAAGCACAACAGGTATGAACATGAAAGAGGCCGGTTCCATCACTTACCAGCTCCATCAGAAACCGGGTCTCCGCTGGGAGCACTTCTCACATAAGGCGCGCGGGATTTAAATTTCAGGTTCCTAAAACTTTGGGATTAGGATTAAATGGGATTCAACTGCCTGAAGATCACCGTCGGACTCGGGTGCCATTACTTATTCCGTTACTAAACTCTGTCTCTTTAACATTTTTGGTCCGCTGATACGAATACCTCCGACGCCAAAACGGAAAACTTCGGGTCTGAGAGCCTAAATTCTTCAGATCAACAGACCAAGGCCAATTTGGGACCTCCGTAGGTTGAACCCAACACGCCCGCATACGCCACCGATTGCTCAGGTCCCCTCGCCGAAGTCGGGCCTACCAAACCGATCGGTGCATAACCCTGAACTCTTTTTCTCCGTGTAGGTATAGCATAGCATAACATAGCCAAACTTTTAATAATTCACTACTTCCATTTTACAATGCTGGGGCCATTGAAATATCAACGATGTCTCTAAAAAGCAGAAATCATTCCCAAATATCATTATTTGGTGCCACATTACCTACTACCCAAAGTTAGTGGAACACGCTTCATTAAAGTTATCATTTCTGATGCTGATAATTTTATGGTCTCCCTGTTGAAATTTTTAGTTATACTGAAAGGTTTATTTCGTGAGTCAACTTGCCAAAGTTAATTCTGATATTCGTAGGCACAGCATTTTACATGAGATGTACCCAACATCTCTTATAGGTAATTGAAGAAGATGACCTTTGAAGCAGCGCATGCACAAATGGAGAATTTCACGCAGTATGTCTCCACTGACTTTATCTAGGATGAAAAAATGAGGTACTCGGTTCCATACACGTTCCTCATGAATACCTGTTTCAGTTACACTGTTCAGGGCAACGTCCTCTGCACAATTAGTACGATTTCTAAGACTTTGAATATTTTCTTCAATCGACCATTACTTTCATTGATATGAATTTTGCAAGTTCGGCAAGGATAGTGAGTCATAGAAAAGTTCTGATAAACCCACTTTCATTCAAACCGAGATTATCAGTACTTAGGTGGGCTAGGACAAAGCAAGTGGTTACAGCACGAGTTGGAGTGGTGATAACAACCATCCTTCATCGGCCAGGTACTTTTTATTCCTTAAATTAGGGGTCTAAATAAAAGTTCATTTGCGGAGTTTTTTTTTTTGTCTGAAGCTTAAAACATTTAACATAGAAAAATTGAATTTAATGACAATTAATATTTTGGAGGGAGACAAGGAACAGTGGCATATACTCCAGTTAAT
Source organism: Bemisia tabaci (assembly GCF_918797505.1). Classification (NCBI taxonomy): domain Eukaryota; kingdom Metazoa; phylum Arthropoda; class Insecta; order Hemiptera; family Aleyrodidae; genus Bemisia; species Bemisia tabaci. The sequence continues at coordinate 9,257,486 of NC_092802.1, read as the reverse complement.
TTAGTTTAACCTGCATGGGAAGATAACGAATTTCCAGCTCCAAAATCATCATCATAAATTATTAGAGGGAGGTATAATCTATCTGGATGTACGGCTTGTAAATTCACGGCATGTACGGCTTGGTGATAATAACTATCCCCTCATCAGCCAGGTATTCAAACTCTTCAATTAGGAGTTGAATGAAAGTTCATTTGTGGAGACTTTTGTCAGCAGCTTCGAACATTAAACATGGGAAAATTGAATTTATGGGGGGTGCTATGTGGTGGCCCTGAAAAGGGCCGTTTTCAAAGACGTGGAGCGAAACCCCTCCCGCTACCAACAGACCGATGTTCCACCAAATGAGTCGAATGTAATACCCCAGTGTGTACCCTAATTCCGGAACATTTTACCAAGGTAACCCTATAAGGAATTTCTGTGTCCGCAAAGGAGTTTAGCTGAGCTTAGGGTGCAGCTCTTCTTTGACGATGTGAGTGAAGCGACCGGTATTCACTTATTGAAGCAATGTTAACGACAGAATATTCTATGGTGTATAACGCGGCTCTAAAACTAGTAACTGGAAATTATCCTTGTTTTATGTTGATAGAATCCTTGTAGTAACTGGAATTATCCTCGGAATACCTGGAAAATTTCCGTGTAATGACGGGAAAAATTATTTGGTTTCACTGAAAAAATTCCGGAGACTCCGTCCCTATTTTCTGGCCTTTGAAGGCATGTATATATGTACTAATTTAAAAAAAATATCATCAGAGAGAAATTTAGAGAACAGGAATGCAAAAAAAATTCTTCAGTCTCTATCATTAACTGCTTTGGCAGAAAAATTAGTAACTACATTGCCTCTTTGTTTCCACCTCTGCTGGAACATCAAGTAACAAGAAAAACACAAGCATGAAAAATGAAAATTAGCCTCAGGACAAATATCAAAACAATTTATAAACCAACGGCTGAGTTTCGGTTCTGGGACTGTGACCCGGTCCGTTCGTAAATATAAATATCTCTCCTCACATAGGAAATAATTAGGCACCTACAGAATTACACAAATGGGTTACAATACAAGATCGACAAGAAAAATTACATACACAATTGAACAAGTACGGTACATTTCAACACTTACAAGAAAAATAAAGAGTTTGGAGCAGTATAAACTGACTCGAAAGGTTTGTTATCAATTGCACTTTCAATGCAAAAATGGGCCTCCGGCCAATTTATCAGAGTAGTATTGCAATGATAGTATGCATATGATATATTGCAATACGATATATTGCATATTGCAATGAAATGTGGATAGAGTAAAGTACACACATTCCAATCAATACGGAGCAGTGGTCCTTTAGAGAACCGGTTGGATACTTCGAGCACAGTTTGGAGAGTTAAGGACAAAAAAAAGGGGAAGACTTGAGGTTGTGAAACACTGAGCCGCTTCCAGGAGGAGACGATGGAGGATGCGCAGACCCTCTCGATTCAAGTGAAGCAAGTCTACTCGGCGATTCTGATGACCTCTTTTAGGAAAATAAAACTTTTCGTAAAATCGGCGATCAGGTTCCCAAGAGTCTTTACGCATCAAGGGAGAGAAGCTGTCAACCACAAGAACACGATCACGCAATGATTCTCTGGAGCAAAAGCTCGACAACCATTGATTGACCACATCAATCTTGCGATTGACATGCGCAGGAAAGAGAGGAATAGGAGGGATTCTGCCGACGACGATGAAGCGGAAGTGTCTTTCGGCATAAAGAAGGAGGGCTTTCAAGGCCTTTTTAAGGGATGGGACATCAACTTTCGCCTTGATGTCGTCAGTCCCTGCTTAAATGATAAGAATATCCCTGTTTTTGTCGAAGGCTTCATTTCTTGAAAGGCGCTTAAGAATCTGGGTTTTTAGGATCGATCTGAGCCACAGATCATGGTTCGCCGGAGGAAGGCAACAAGCAGAAGCACCACTAACTGCCAAGGATACAGAATCTTCGACAGGAAAATTATCAAGTATACGAACCAATTGACTGGCTCCACGGAAAACGTACATGATGACAGATGAAGTAACTAGGTTAGGTGTGAAGAATAGAAAGTAAAGACAAATCAAGAGAAAAGATTAGCTCAGAAGAGGAACAAGAGTTCGGACCAGATACGAACGTTACGCTACCTGATTAATTCTTCCAGAGAACCAGAAGTAACTGTCGTGTCTGCTGGACCAAAGCTTAAAATTTTGTGCAATTTCAATAAAAAAATTTACGATGTATCGCCATGATCTAGTGATTGGAGGCAACAAATATCTGAGTATCATCAATAAACTACTTGATTAGTAAAATTAATAACTGAATCGCCACCTAGTGATGCTTCTCACCGGAATCTCTGAATGATCACAGAAATGAAATGTACAAGAATTCACACGGAAAAAAACAAGGTAGTCAGGAGTACCAGAAATGGGCACTCCCTACTAGCGTGCGGTAGCGAAAAACGCGCCAGCTACCCTGCTGGTTGTCTAAACTGCCGTGCGCCGGTAGACCCAAGGTAGTCATCTCAACCACCGTGGCAGTAGCTTCAACTACCGGAAAATAGTTGAGACAACTACCGTGGTGGCCACCGTGACTGCCACGGTAGTTGTCTCAACTGCTTTCCGGTGGTTGAGACGACTACCTTGGGTCTACAGGCGCATGGCAGTTTAGAAAACCAGCAGGGTAGCTGGCGCGTTTTTCGCTACCGCACGCTAGTAGGGAGTGCCCATTTTTGGTACTCCTGACTGCCGTGTTTTTTCTCGTGGGGAGGGGGGGGGGGCTAGGGTGCCCATTAATACATAATGTCGAGATATTTAATGAAAGGGGAGGGGGAGAGATGATTCCAAATTTCCCTCAATAGAGGAAAAGATCCTATGTACCCTCTGGAAGAGATGCAAAAATCCCCGTTGGTCCTGCTAAGACCAACAGGGATTTTTGCATCCCTCCCAGAGGATACATGGGATATTGTCTTCTATTGAGGGGAATTTGGAATCATCTCTCCCCCCCCCCCTTTCATTAAATCTCTCGACTTCATGTATTAATTTGCAATAATAAAGTCACATTGTTTATTTTAATATCTGAGAGAAAAAATGAAAAATGAAGAGACCTCCCTCGGTCACTATTTGAGGCTAAAAAAGACATTCGGACCTTCAAAAGCGGGGCTCTTGTGTCATAATTTTGAAAATATTTAGTCAGACAGCACAGCAAATTTTAATCAAAATCGATGCCATGAAGCCTAAAATTTAATTTGGAAAATGATCTGGTGTTAGGCATGAAAAACAGTGCAGGGAGAGAAAAAGCTGGTTATTAATTTTTCCTAATTTTCCTTGAAATCC